>NC_041365.1:9509936-9577436 GCF_900634415.1 Cottoperca gobio | reverse complement strand
GATAGAGACAGAGTTGTCTTTGTACATTTATTTGAGATCTCAAAGACACCAGTCCTACAGAGCACTGGTGTAGTCTGCAGGAGGGCAAAGATTGAAAGAGAACACACAGACATTTTATACAAACTTGGTTTGGTGACTAGGTGATAAAAAACAACAGGGGACAGGGCCAAACTGCCTTTTGATGTTTGTAAGGTAACGTTATGTAAACACTAAAGGAAGTGGTACACTCAATATTCTGTCTCAGTGAGTTAATCAGTTTAATCAGGATGTTAATTAATGATGAAAGGAACGTCTGTGTCCTGTCTTCTAAACGACATCCCCATATTAACATGAAATGGCAGTTGGCTTGCTTGACAAAGGGAACTTGTACATTATTTAAACAGTAGACATTTAAATTGCTATTACATTATCTAAGGTGATGTGTTCCCATTTTGCTTTAAAAAAATAATCTTGTTAAATGTGTATCCTTGTCAAACCCTTGTTTGTTTGTTTTTTATGCAGAATATTTTTTCCTCCTCCTAAGTCATTTTTATACCTGAAAATAAACACAGGTCAGCTTCAAAGTGTGAAGACACACCACTGATGATGTTGTTTTCTTACAGTTGCATGGCCGATCCAGAGAGCAGCGCTACACTAGGTCAGCTGACTGGGATTATATCACCACCTGCTCCAAACTGGCTAGTCCTGTCCCACTTTTTGGTATGCAAACATGTTTCACATATACAAGACAGTAGCTGCATACAGTTCAGATGGGGGGGAAATGTTCGCAGAAACATCCTCCCCCCCAAAAAACTCCATTAATACAATTTGGCAATCTCATGGTTGTAAAATCATGAGATTGCCAAATTGTAGAAGAGGTATTAATTGTGGGTGATGATTGAGACTAAGGTGACCTGTGTGTTTATTGTCCCAGGCAATGGAGACATTCTGTCCTATGAAGATGCCATGAAAGCGAGAGAGACCGGAGTTTCTGGTATTATGATTGCAAGGTTGGTGCCACTTCAGATATTACACACAGTATAAACAAAATAATGGAAACACCGAGGTAAATGTCAAATTATTATGCATGGTTACTAGCTCCATTTTGCAAACAGTGTGTCAGTATTTAGCATATGTTGTCTTGAGAATTGACACCATCTACCTTGACAACATTTTTGTGATGATGTGCAGTTCAACCAATTTATTTGACCCCTTTGTAACCAATGGTCACTTTAAATTGCTTTGAAACTCACACAGACGTTTGGAAAGAGTCCTACGGCTGTATTAAAACCAAATCAGGCATTGCTGCGAAAATGGCAGTCCTCCTATTCATTGGATTGTGCATTCAGGATGCGATGGTGGGCATTGCAGGGGATGCAACAAAAAAAACACAGTGGCCTGCTGCAATTAGTGTAACTCAAAAAGACCATTTAAGTGACACTCCCACAGCATCGTACAACCCTGCACAAAGTGCCGCAACACCTGATTTGGTGTGAATGCAGCTTTAAAGCTGAGGCAAACAGCTAATTGGTTCTATAGCTGCATTACAGCCTTTTATGTCGCTTCCTTTTGTGATTGTTATGATTCGTAAATATGTTTATGTAGTCTTTCTAGAATTTTGTCCACCCTCTGTTTTACTATTTTGCATCCTTATCAGTGAAATTCTTGTGCTTTCTTACTTTCAGAGTAACTTAGACGATAGTAAACCCACATAGAATCCTGATCAGATTAATTACTCCATATTACAGAGCACAATTATCTTTGTGATTAACTTTAGATTTTGATTTTTGCATGTTTGACTTCTGTGTCTTCAGGGGTGCTCTCATTAAACCCTGGATCTTCACTGAAATAAAGGAGAGTAGACACTGGGACATCTCGTCCAACGAGCGACTGGACATCCTCCGGGATTTCAGCAACTTTGGTCTGGAGCACTGGGGCTCCGACACTCGAGGTGTGGAGAAGACCCGCACCTTCATGCTAGAGTGGCTCTCCTTCATGTGCAGGTAAAAACATGCACTTTAGAATATACTGTATTTCATCTATAATCAACAAGCAATATTCATGACTTGCCATTTGATCCAGAAACTCAATATAGCCGTTTATTTCTGTCTCTCAGATATATTCCAGTGGGCCTGTTGGAGCGGGTGCCTCAGAAGATCAACGAGAGACCTCCGTACTACATGGGCAGGAACTACCTGGAGTCAATGATGGCCAGCCAACATGTTGGGGACTGGGTCAGGATTAGGTGAGCAGGAAACCTCAAGAAGCACCATTCAAAAGAAGAAGCGCCATTCAAAATCATGCTACACTAATATTAACTGTTAAATTGATGTATTTACTGATTATAATTTCTTACTTTTTCCCCTCTCCAGTGAAATGCTACTTGGACCTGTACCAAAGAATTTCAACTTCTTGGCCAAACATAAAGCCAACGCCTACAAGTGATTTTCTATGTGTTGGAACATCTGGTCATTTAATTTGTTTGTTTGTTTTTTATTGGCTCTAGAGAGTAAGATTTAAAAAAAGATCTATTGTTTTCAATGATAAAGACTATTGAGTAGTCTGTTTATTTGACCTGGGGTGCAGTAGCAGAATCCATGGGGTGTTTGTGTACTTGAAATATATGCAATAAAGTCTTTTGCCACACTGTTATTTCTCTTTCTTTTATTCTGCTTGTAACTATTTGAAATTATTAGCCCTTATGGAATATCCTTTTAACTGACACAAAAATCCAGTAGTGCTCTTTAAAATACTTAAAAACTGTTATTTATGTGGAAAAGAAAATATATAAAGTGATGAGTTTGGATTGATATAGAATAGAGCCACTGTCTGTGGTAATAATTTAACATGTTAATGAGATATACACTAAGTCACCAGTTCATTAAAAACAACAGATTGTAGATTCTTTGGCTGAGCTATTTGGCCCTGATCTAGAATATGATGATCTGAGTCTCGTTTGTGGTATACTCATGCTAAAACCTGAAATGTTATGGTCTGTTATATGTCTGAAACTTTGTTTAATGTGCTGTTGCCTGTCTTGCCCAGGACACTTAAAGGAGATGTTTCTTCTCAATGAGGCTTTTCTTGATTAAATACATTTGAAATAAAATGTAATGTAATACAACAGCAAAGTTTTACTCCCTATCTGTATGAAGCATGTAATATGTTTTCAGCAGTGTTGAGTCTACTTTTGGAGATTGAGAGTAGGTGGTGTCATATTGTGTTTAAAGTATTTAATGTTTTGTTTTTTTACTGTTCAAAATGAGTCTGGACCAAGTTAATAAAAAGTTGTTGTATTATTCATGATTGAAAATAAATATATAAGTCACAAAATATATTATATATGGCCTAATTGTAATCCACTTTATATTTAGCAGATGCCAGAACCAGAGTGATTTACAGTGACCTAACTACAGGGACAATACCTGTAAGTGCCAATTGCCAAGCTCAGAGGTACACAATGGTCTTGAACTCACAAGGTTAGGAAGCTGTGCCACTAGATCACTACCCTCTAGACCACTAGACCATCACCACCCTATGCCACAAACATGGCAATGATACAATGATGGTTTTATAAACATAAAATAAGGCGTCTTTTTTCCAGGCCTTTCCCTTGCCAATCATTTTGGTTTTGATTCACACAAGTGAGACTTGAGTAGAGAGTGCCAATTAGCAGCTAATTAGCAGCTACCAGATGCAATCAATTAACTTAAAACCACTATTTATAGCAGGGAAGGAGGCTACGTAGTTACTCGTTGTACAGCAGCTACAGGAGGACATTCACTTGGAGCCATGGCTGGTATCAGGGTTGAGCTGTTGGTGTTGCTGACTGGAACTCTGCTCCTGCTTCTACTTCCAGTGCAGGGATGGGAATCGTTGGACAGAACTCAACTTCTTAATTTCTATGAGACGGGGAAGTGGGCCTGAACCAAAGGCAAGCGTCACCTCGACAGGTAAACGACTACCTATTATCCTCAAATCTTGAGTAAAAGTGTGTTCGCTCTTCATGTAGCAAGAGAACTGCGCGACCAGGTTAATAAATCTAGGTCTGTTGCAAGTGAAAAGTTGATTTTAAAGAATGAAATGCGCAATTCTTTCAACTAATGCTCTTGAGGTTTAGCTGTTAAATCCTTACTTGGCCTGGTATCTCCAGTAATGTTGCCCTTTTAAACAGATTACTGTGACTAATTTACTGACTTTATAATTTACTGTTTAATTACCATTTCCTGTTATCGTTGCAAGTCCAAAAGAAGAAGCTCAGTGACAAACTCTCCTAGGTCAGACTTGCTAATGAGTTTGCACTGGCAACTGCATGTTCAGGAAGTTGGTGACATAATTATTACACTTATTTCCATAATGTCTGAAAATTAATCTGTGTTTAACTACTGCGCTCTCCTCCAGATTACAGTGATTTTGACAAGGAAGAGGCAATTCCTGAGGATGCACTTCCTGAATTTGAAGGAGCCTCCACCACTGAGACCGTGGGCTCTTTTGCTGACTATGGATTCCAGGTGGATGTAGATGACCCTCCAATGAACGGGGCCAGAGGTGCAAATGATGGATTTCAGGTGGACATTGTTGAGGCCACTCCAAGGAGCTGGACAAGCAGTACCTGCCCTATTTCTTCTGGGTTGGGTGTAGTTTGTAGTCAAGCTGGTTTCAAGATTACTCTGCTGGGTTCCCTAAGTGACGTAAAAATTTTGGGTATGTACTTAAACTCTTCAGCCTTATAAAAAAAAAAATAAACAAAATAATTTACTAGGCTTTATTTTCCTTCTCCAGGCCCAAAGGAACTGCTGCCTATCATGGATGCTCCAGAGTCTTGTGGTTATGAAGTGGACTTTTTCCAGAAAACCTTGACTGTACCCTTCACTGGGTGTAATGTGAAACATGTAAGTTACTGAAAAGTAATTGCTTTGGCTGTAATGTATTTTTAATCTTAAAATGACTGGATATCCAATCAATGTAGTTTTTATATATTTCATTTTTTTTACCTTGAGTTCAGTTCATGTCCTAACCAAAAGCTCACTTTAAAAATGTTTACAGACTGATTACTACAGCCTGCAGTTGTTGCATGTTGATGCGTTTGGTCAGACACAAGTTACTACTGCATCTTGTGAGGAAGGGCTACAGTCCAACCATGGCCTGTTCCCTCGTGCCAGTGGCAAACCCAAACGAAAATGTAGCTACAGACCACCAACAGTCTACACACCACCACCCGCTCTGGCACCGGCTCCGGCACCAACTCCAGCACCAACTCCGGCACCGACTCCGGCACCAACAACCACTAATGCATCAATGCCACCAACACACTCGAGTGAGTGCAGACTGCATACAGCAAATGTGATAAAATTGAAATGTTGAGCAGTATTTATTGAATCACTGTGGGAAGATTTATTACAGCTCTAAAGGGAAGAAATGGGTAACTACTTCAGGGTGTTTTTTGGCAGACACTTTAATATGTCACTGTCGTTTCAGATTGTGCTGTCTCTTCAGGGGAGCGGGTGCCTTGTGGTCTGTCAGGAATAAAATCTTTTTCAGTCTGTAAGAAGTTGGGATGCTGTGTGGATACTTATACATCGGCCTGCTACTACCCACTGGATGGTATGGCTTCTGTTTAGGGAAATGTGACATTTTATCTTAACTTAATTGAACTTTTATTACTTCTCGTAACTTTTGTTTTTCTCTCCAGAGTGCACTGTGGATCAACACTTTGTGTTTGCCATTCGCGCCAGCTCTGCATCCATCGCTTTTGACTCCTCCAAGCTCACTATTCCTGGGAATCCAAATTGTAAACCAGTCATTATTAATGACAAGGTTGCCATCTTTAAATTCAGAATTACAGAATGTGGCGCTCATGCTTATGTAAGTCGTCCCCTTTGCAGACTGTTTAGCGATGCGCTTTCCATTTTGTTACTTAAACTAGTTTACTCTCGTCATTAAGATTTGATAAATTGCCTGAGCAAGTGATTTCAGACTCTGTTTACTTTAAGGCAGAGTAATTAAATCTAAGTTGGATGGCTTGCAATTCTGACATATTTCAATGTAACATTGTGTTTCTCAATTCTTTAGTGTGGTGATATTAGTCACTACTTGTTATCTTGCATATTTACACATATTGATGAATTGTTAGTGTTTAGATTTGCAGACTACCGGTATATAAATCACTCTAAACATGTAATAGGAGACTGTGCCACAGGCATTATAAATGTAATGCAACCTAGTAGACCTGAAGCAAACTTTTGTTGTTCTTGCAGGAAATTGGTGACACAAAGATTTACCTGGCTGAAGTACAGACTATTGTCAAAGCTATGAATCTCAAGTATGGTGTAATTACAAGAAGTGATCCCCTCAGGTTGGTGGTTATACAGTACATTTTTACTGTAATTGGGGCCTAATGGTTCTAGTAATTGAATGTGTACCTGCATGTTGTGCAAAGCTTAACCTAACTATCATTTAACCCATGTATAGGTACATGGTTGAATGCCGCTACAGCATAACAGGCAATGATGCGCAGCCACTGGTCAGTGTTGGCTACATGGTCAAGACCCCAAGTTCCAGCTTGCCATCATCAATCCTCTCTGGCGGTTTATACGGTGTACAACTGAGAATTGCTAAAGGTGAGGTTTCCAAATTAAAGTACAATCTTGCTAAACATGGCTGGCATTAGATTACACAAATGCTGTAGTCAATTTCAAGTTTGCTCCTTGTCTGTTCAACCCCAACAGATCAGACTTACTCAACCTACTTGGAAACGAGCAGTCAGCCCCTGCGACTGCTCCTTGGCAAACCAGTGTTTCTTGAACTACACCTGCTGTCCCCAAAACCAGATGCAGTAATTCTTGTCAACTACTGTGTAGCTTACCCTCGCTCTGCATCTAATGCTCTGGTGCTAATTTATGAAGGGTAAGAATGACTGTCTGAACCCACTTCATGTGTAATGCGGTTGACTAATGGCCTTGTCCTAACTTTAACTTTGTCTGTAGGTGTGCTAATCCTTTTGACCCAAATGTGTCCATCCTTAAAGTCAGTGGCCATCCCAAAAATCGTTACCAAAGGCGCTTTATAGTCCATGCCTTCCAGTTTATGGATCAAACGACAAACCAGTTCCTTGATGAAGAAGTGAGTATTCAGGAAGCTCTTGTGGGTTTAAATGGTCAAAACTATACTGTATACAATTTCAGACTAAAATATTAAAGGGCCCCTGACTCAGTATTTGACTTCTTCATTAAGAGGATGTTTGCATAATTGCCTGGGACTTAAGAATCTTACACATGGCTGAACTCAATTGCAACTGAAAGAAAATAGGGCAACTTGTCATTTAAGGATTGTGTTCATGTGATAAATGTTTGTTTCCCCTGCAGATCTGTTTCATGTGCTCTACAGAGGTCTGTAGGCCATCCGAGAAGACTTGTGCAGAACGGTGCTTTGATGGAAAGGTGAGTATCTAAACCTTGCATCATATTATTTTAACTGTTTAAATGTCTAAACTTTTTTTCTTTTGCTTCTGCTTCTAGGCACCTATTTTGCCGCAGTCACAGATAAACTATGGATACTGAACTGAAAAAATAAATAAACATTTTATAATCCTGTAGAACACGAGTCTGTCTTGATGTGAGGTTTACAACTGGTTTATCATCAATAGATATGCGGTTGTCAATCTGCAACAAGTTTTCCATGTGATGCTGAAATGAACGACATGTTTCTGATTCTTAAAATGTTGGTAACTTTCTAATGGGATAAACTTGAGTACTGAAGTTCAGTGATCAAGGTTCAAGACTAGTACTGGCATATCCAGCCATTGTGTCTATCCTCTGCTTTAGGATATTTGACTTCAAGATAGCCCTACACTTGGAGAACCAGGTTCTTGCAAGTTGGCAGTCGCAAGGGCTGACTGCTAGTTTCAAGTAGGTTGAAGAAGTCTGATCTGTTGGGGTTGAACAGACAAGGAGCAAACTTGAAATTGATTTTTGAGAGCAGTTTGTGCAATCAATGCCAGCCATGTTTAGCAAGATTGTACTTTAATTTGGAAACCTCACCTTTAGCAATTCTCAGTTGTACACCAAATAAGCCACCAGAGACTCTCTATGGCAGGGGTCGGGAACTTTTTTGGCTGGGAGAGCCATAAAAGCCAAAAAAATTATGCATTTCCTTGAGAGCCAAATATATAAATTTGAATGCAACTTTATGCGTGCATCTTTTAAGAATAACACGTCTCCGATTACTAATATCAGTGTTTCATTGAACATGTGCTCTTTTATTAAATAAACTAAACTCTTACGTTTCTCATTTATGTGCACGTTTCAGTGTTTACTGCACGGGTGTCAAACTCAAGGCAATTATATCTGGCCTGTGAGAAAATGTCATGTCTGTCATAACTGGCCCGCCAGTTTTGGTAATTAAATCAATGCATGGCACAACCACGGGAAAAGACATTTGAGGAATAATCTAAATATGTGACTGGAATGAGTTTTTGGAAAGCGAAGGGAAAGACACCACAGATCTCTGGGACGATGTGAGCTGGACTGTTTGTGCGACATAACGAAGCATCTCACTGTTAAACCTGCAGCTTCAGGGCCGTGTGATCACAGACATGTATGATGCCAAGCTGCCTGTGGGAGACTCGGATGCAGAAGGAAACTTTGGTCACTACGTGTTTCCAAACACTGACAAACATCTCCACTGCTGTGTTCCCGACAGCATTCTGCTGATCAACTGAGACCATTTGCCGACTTTGCAGCTCAGATATTTTAATTGAACTGCTCAGCAATCCGTTTGCAGTTGACTTAAATATGTTCCATATCTTTTTGCACTTTATGTGTACCCTGTTCAATACATGTGGACCGTGTTTGGCCCTCGACGTAGTCCCAGTTTTTAATGTTGGCCCTCTGTGAATGAGTTTGACCCCCCCCCCCCCACACACACACACACACACACAGCGGAGGAAAGGAGAGGGGAGAACTACAAACAAATCCGCTGCTAAATGTTTTACTTTAAAATGGTACAGTATAATTATTTATTACTTGTTAAGTTAAAAATGTCAGCTCAAAATTGTCTGCGAGCCATATCGCGTTATCGAAAGAGCCATATATGGCTCACGAGCCATAGGTTCCCGACCCCTGCTCTATGGCAAGCTGGAACTTGGGGTCTTGACCATGTAGCCAACACTGACCAGTGACTGCGCAGCATTCAACCATGTACCAGGAACCTTGGTACCTGCAAGTTACTTTGAATGTCAGAGTTCCTTTGACACTGATCATACAAGGAGTAGTTTTATCAAGTGTTGAGAGGGATGCAGTCTATTCAAGTTAGGGGAAATGACACTGATGCTTCAAAGGGACAAACTCCTATATGCAAACTTCAGCTACACTAACTAAATCTCCAATGCTTTGAATTAACAACATTTTAAACCGCATGTCAAATACCACGATTTGAATATTATCCAATATGTCTGTCCTGTTCAATAAATGTTGCCCTGTTTGGCTTTGTTTTGGCCCAGATTTAAAAACATGTGGTCTATATTTTGAAATGGCCTAACTTATTTTTTAAAAATGTTTTCACTGTAAAGCTTGAGTTTCTATGTATTTCACAACTGTTCTGACCTTAATTTTTGTAAGTGTATTGTACACTTATTGCTTTCTAGATAAAATATCAGCACTTCATCAGAAAATGTTTTGTCAGCGGGGTACTCTCCGCTCTATACTGTTTCTGAACCTTTATGGATGAACATGACGAAGCATCTGCCGCTTACCCACAATTCTTTGCGCCGTGAACACAATCTGCCACTTTGTCCACTGATACGGTGAAGTGTCTGTTCTCTCTTGTGCGTAGAATTAAAACTGTTTCAAAGCTTCGGCCACGTGTCGGCGTCATAAGGAAACACGAGTGTGTCGAGTGAGAAGAGTCACGTGGACTTCAGCTGTACGGGAATAAACACCAAGTGAGTTCTCATAACTGAATATTTAGTTTTAATGCTGCTTTGTGCGTTTCAGAAACGAGCAGAATGTGTCAGGAAAAGGCGACGTCTCATTTAGTGTTACCTTAAATTTGCCAGCTACTGCTACTTTTGGAGATATTTTAGTTAGCCGGTTAGCTAAAGGCACTCAGTCCTGTCAGCTGTCTCTGCCTTCACGGGTAGCTACAGATCTGTTGAGCTCCAGGCTGTTTACAGGAACAACTACGCGATTCAGTTACATTTTAATAGCCAGATCAGTCAGACGAGATACTCAAAAGTTCTGTTTTTAGCTATAATGTTGGTTTTTAAAAGTGCAATTTACAGTATTTAATTATTGGCATGGATGCATACATGTAGATGTATAATGATACATTGACAGGTGTGTGTGTGTGTGTGTGTGTGTGTGTGTGTGTGTGTGTGTACAAACAAGTATTAACTATTGCACGGATGCTTATTTTTGTCCCAGTCAGCATTTTCCTAATGGTACGAACACCTTTCTAATACACTTTTCAGTTTAAAGCTGTAGAGTAAAGACTGCTCACGTCTAAGATTTATTTTAAAACCCTACAATAGGCACTCTGACTTATTTCATTTTCATATATCTCTTGGGACCAACAGTCGTGCATTAAAGTAATGTATGGCTTCATTTTTAAATGATATAAATGTTCACACATGGAACTTAAAGTGGAAGGGAAGTGAACTTTCTGATAAAATTGGAAATGTTTCTAATAATTTTCTACTTGGTGCCTGCTTTTCTGTTAATAAAAACTACAAGATACACAAAGTAACAGGGTAAAAAGCTGCTGCTAAAATGTCACAAAACTATCACCAATTCAACTTCCTGATATGAAACATGTTCTTCTGGCACTACTGGAAAGCAGGAGCTACAAATACCGCAGTAGTCAGCAGGTATTAAGGAGGGTGTGTTTTTGTCCTCCCATAAAACAGCAAGGGCTGGAGGTCGACTCTCACACAACTCTGCCTGTTAAACCCTCAGCAACTGTCGCTGGGAAAGATGGCTCATCTCAAGGCGATTTTCAAGTATGTGGACGAACACCAGGATCTGTATGTGCAGGTAAACGCTTCTCCAGTAAAGTTTTGATAAATTCATTCAATGTAAATGTATTCACTGTATGGGTACGCTCAACTAATTGTGGTGATTAGATTGCAGTCAAATGTCTTCACTTGATCAAATGGGGCTGTGTTCATTCTGAATACTGAGCAGCATTGTAACTCAATCACTCTGATTTAGTGTGTGCCAAATGTTGAGCCACTGGATCACATCAATTTCAATGACATTTTAACTGTAGCTGTTGTAAAATTGTATGGCGCTCTCACATTTCAAGAAGCCTTAAACTAATAATCCTGTATGAAACACCTACAATATTTTGTCCATGTTTTCGCAGATGATATTTTTATTTTTGAGTGATTAAGTGATTACAGGACAAGTGAAGACAAATGACAAAATACCAAAGGGACTATACAAAATAAATACATTCATGGGTCATTTATAAGCGTGTGTGTGTGTGTGTGTGTGTGTGTGTGTGTGTGTGTGTGTGTGTGTGTGTGTGTGTGTGTGTGTGTGTGTGTGTGTGTGTGTGTGTGTGTGTGTGTGTGTGTGTGTGTGTGTGTGTGTGTGTGTGTGTGTGTGTGTGGGGCGGGTGAGGGGAGGAGAAGAGCGAGACACAGTGTAAGCAGGGCAGGCCCAAAATTAGACCACCAAGTTAACGGGCCTGAAGTGCATGCATCGCAGCGGCGTGACAATATCTTAGACGATATTAAAATGTGTGTGACTATTTCTTGTTTCCCAGCGTCTCGCAGACTGGGTGGGAGTCCAGAGTGTGTCTGCTTGGCCAGAGAAGCGTGGGGAGATCAAGAAGATGATGGAGATGGCAGCCAAGGACATTGAGAAGCTGGGGGGAACAGTGGAGATGGTGGACATCGGCAATCAGAAGGTGTAAAACAGTTAATGTTTGGAATTCATCATCAGTAATGCGTTGGTTTTTCATTGATTTCCCTTCCTATACTATTTTAGTTATTCGGTTCTGTTAATGGTTTTAATTGAACAGACTCGTTCTTCTTTCATAAACCTTTCCCTAAATGTTTGTGCATGCAGCTTCCCTCTGGAGAGGAGATCCCCCTGCCGCCTATTGTCCTGGGTTCTTTGGGGTCAGACCCGACAAAGAAGACCGTGTGTATCTACGGCCATCTTGATGTCCAGCCAGCCAACCTTGATGATGGCTGGGATACAGAGCCTTTCACTCTGGTGGAGAAAGATGGTGAGAACTGAAGTTTTTTGGCTTCTGTTTGGTACAAAAACTTGTTGAAGCTGTTTCAATATGATCCAGAATTTCCAGTTCAAAGGAAAACATTTTTAGTTGGAAGTTATTGACGTAAACTGGAATGTTGTTTTTGGCACAAGACACAAGACATGGTGTGGTTATCTTCAGGGTTTCGGTTCCCAGTCTTCCATGTAATGATTTCACTACTTTCTTTTTCGGCTTGGCAGACATATTGTATCACATTGCACTGAAATAAATGACCAACATGTCTGCAGACAAGGCTTGAGGAAAGAAATGTAGTTTAACTGAGCAACAACCAGGCTACAGAATGCAATGAAATTTGTAATTTAGTATTTTAAACAGTTATTAAAAGGTCTGCACATGTCATTTGAGCCTCAGTATCACATAACAATAACAATCTCCTTCTTTGGTTGAGCGGAGAGGATTTCAACTTCATTAATTAAATGTAACGTCTTGTTTAAATGCTCTTTCAACTTCTATCAGCTTTGATCATATAACAGTTCCATATTTCCAAAGTCCAGCCCAGTAATCTCGTGCTTCAGGGTACAGTCATGCTTTTAATCATGTCTTATCTGCAAGACTCGCAGGTCAAGTGAAACACGTGCTGTTATATTTAACAAGAATCAGTAATACATTCAGCTTTACAGAAGGCAAACAGGCTCAAGTGAAGCATTTTATTCAGTAAATGTATTATTATGTATGTCTTTTTGGATAAACCTATTTTTCATTTAGTCGTCATCTGCTATTCATTCATTCATTTACCTGGTCGGCTCATGTGCTGTTGTACTTGACAGAAAAATAATTCCAGATTATGTTTGTAATCTATTATGCTTCAAAATTGTGCCACTAATACCCAAATGGTCTCAGGTACTTTCTGGTGATAGTCAGCTGACAGAAAGCACCACATTCACTTCCTCTTGTCTCCTTCCTGTCTGCTCAGCTCTGATCTTGCTAACGTCGTGTTTTACTATCCGGCTGTTTAGTTTCTTAAGAGTTGGTCTTCCTTTATCTTGTGGAAAGTTTCCTTAACTTTACATGTTCTACGAGCTAGTTACTCAAAATGAGCAAACAAATGATTGATTTTCTTGTTATTGTAACCATGCCCAGCCTACAAGACACCACACATTCATACAAGCTTTTTTTTTTTTCACATATACAAATTTCAGGATAACTTGAAAGGCTACAATCAAATGAAGATCCAGCGCTTTAAACTGAAACACTGTTTTTTCTTTGCAGGTAAACTCTATGGAAGAGGTTCAACTGATGACAAGGGTCCCGTGTTGGCCTGGTTTAACTGCATTGAGGCCCACCAGAAGATCCAGCAGGTAAAGTTACCAGCACAGTTTAATCTCTAATTTAAGGTATATTTCTTTACCCTTCAATGGGCACCGTAGTTAGAGACGAAAAGTCCGGGTAGTTTGCCGTGCTGCCGACACACTCCCACAAACCAACACTTCTGAAAAGTATAAAAAAATGAAGTACAAATTGTCAGTGAAGTAGGACCAGACCTCCTGTTACAAGACTTCATTGAGTATCGTGTTGCAGAGCTTTTCACTGTGAAAATAATGAGAAAAAAACTTTTGGTTTTGGTTTGATAATCTTCTATCTAACAAATATCCCACGGCTGCTTATTTATAACTTGACAAGTTGGGTGTGGTTGAACATTGATGGGAAACATCAACACGCAAACTGAATGTACCAACTGGAAGTTGTTTGAAGTGGAAATATATCGAGGTGTGGTGATTTATTGAAGGTGAATGGAATGATACTTTCAGGTCAAATCAATCTCCTGCATAATTTCTCAGATAACTTTTCTTTATTATTGGACATTATAACATGCAACACTACGTCTGAGCTATATTATGCTTAAAGCATTAAAAATGTGGGTACAATCGTAATAATACTTAATATTGTTGCATTGCTTTACAGTATAGTTTTTAGTACTGTGACAAGGAGTCTTTTTCCAAAATGATTCTGCATCATTCTGAGAAATGAATTATCTCTGTGTTAAAGTACACAGCTGATTCTGTGAATGCTTGTTGATCACTTTAGAGCCTTCAAACAAGAGAAGTGGTCAAAGCTCAAAGGTCTCTGGATCCAGCCATCATTTAATGATTAAATCAAGTCACGTCCCCTGCATGTTGTTTTGATTAACCTTTAGTGTTCCCTGCGACAGGAAAATATCACAATGCCAAAGGATATGTTTAACAATAACCAAGGGGCTTCACCCATAATCTATTCTATGATCAGGAACAACATAAAAGTTATTTTCCAAATGAGCTTTTCAACTCGGCATTAAGATGACATTAACAGTTATTTCATTCTACTGATCTTTAAACACAATAAGGTCTTTGATGAAGTTTTAACTCCATGCAGGAACTTCCCATCAACATCAAATTCTGCTTCGAGGGGATGGAGGAGTCTGGATCTGAGGGCCTGGATGAACTGGTGTATTCACGGAAAGACACTTTCTTAAAAGACGTGGACTATGTCTGCATCTCTGACAACTATTGGCTCGGCAAGACCAAACCCTGCATCACCTACGGTCTGAGAGGGATCTGCTACTTCTTTGTTGAGGTGAAGTCTGATTGTGGTGCCTTTTTTAAATTTATAGCGTAATCAGCTAAGCTGTGGCCAAAACTACTCCTATTGTAATGCAGTTTTTCAGCCTAACACAAATGTGCTCCAGTATTTAATGACATTTTGTTAAAGCACATTAAAACGATTTTTCTTTTTTAATCTATAGGTGCATTGTGGTGACAAGGACCTACACTCAGGGGTGTTTGGTGGCTCTGTTCATGAAGCCATGACCGACCTGGTCGCACTTATGGGCAAGTGAAGCTGATAATTGAACTATAATCTCATAAAACTATTTTGAGTACAGCTTTAGAGGAAACAATGGTAATAAATAGTATGTTTCTTTAAACATGAGTTTAAACCTTGTGTCTGTCTCTTTCTAAACAGGCTCCCTCTTAGACAAGAAGGGACAGATTTTGATTCCTGGGATAAATGACGACGTGGCCCCTGTGACAGACGAGGAGAGAAATCAGTATGAGAACATAGAATTTGACTTGGATGAGTATTGCAAAGACGTTGGAGTCGGACAGCTGATGCATGACACCAAGGCAAGGCATTGATTTCTGTTGTTTACATCACTCATATATAGAAATGTGCTGCAATACTACAATTACTGCATGATAATTCATCATAATATAAGTGTACTGTTCATTTTTTACCTCCTAGGAGAAAATCCTGATGCACCGCTGGAGGTATCCATCTCTTTCTCTTCATGGTATTGAGGGAGCTTTCTCTGAAGCAGGAGCCAAGACCGTTATCCCCCGCAAGGTCATCGGCAAGTTCTCCATCCGCCTCGTCCCCGACATGGACCCCACCGTTGTGGAGAAGCAGGTAGATCCTGAGATATCTAAATATTTAGGTCTCTGCAAGTGGAATTTAAAACGTGATTATTTTGCCAACCACTGCAGTCCATTAGTGTCTCACAAAGATGACTCACTTGGTCGTACTGTTTTTAGAAAGAATATTGCACCCTACGACAACATTTTTGCAAGTGAAGCAGATTTACAGAGCAGTCAACATTTGTTCAGATCTTATTATTAAAAAAACAAAAACAGTTCAAAAAGCTACTGGATCTATTGTTCAATAAATCAGTGATTGATGTGGTTCTCCTGCTATTGCCAAGAGAAAACAAGGAATACTTGTGTATAAAAAATGAATGCAACATTATTGTAAATATGAAACCAGTCACACACAGTTGAATTAAAACAAACACACCCTATTGCTGAGAATTAAGCAAGATAATGTATTTTTATTCTCTCACAAATATAATAATTAGCATTAAGCCATTATGGACTAATTCAATTCAATTAATCTGTGACGCTAACTCTTTTGTGTTAATGTATAAAATGATAGATGTTGACTAATGAAATAAAAACCAGGTACGTTTTAGAAACATTAAAAAGTGTTCCCATAATGGACTACAAGTAACATGTCAGCAGTAAAAACATCACATAAATCCAAGTTTATGAAGGAAGTATTCAAAGGAATGCTGAATTAGTATTTCAGTAGTAATAAAGACCAGTTCCAGTTTGTTGCTGTGCACAGCTGTCAGTGATCTCCACTGACAGAAATGTGTCAACTTGTTAAAGATCTTCTTGGTGTTTTGATTTCACTCGTATTTTTATTTTTCCTTATCAAGGTTATCGATCATCTGGAGAAGAAGTTTGCTGAACTGGGAAGCCCCAACAAACTGAAAGTGCACATGGGCCATGGAGCCAAGGCCTGGGTCTCTGACTTCAACCACCCGCACTACATGGCTGGCCGAAAGGCCATGAAGACAGGTACAGAGGCTGAGTCATACAGGACCAACAGAAATGTATACGTTTAAAGGATCAGTTGACTCAAAACGCATACTCTTACTTACCCCCACTGTTATCTAGCCATGTTGATAGTTTGGTTTTTGTCTTCCAAAGTCACTGTGCAGCTGTTTCAAAGCTAGAAATTAGTCCCCGTTTGTTTCTATTAAAGCTAGAAACCAATGATAACAAACCACAAATAAAACTGATACCACAAAGGGTTGAGTGAGAATTGTTTTTGTCATTTGGGTGAAAGGAAATGTTTGTTTTGTCACTTCATTTGCTCATTGTTAATGAGAGGCAATGTCAAGATTTAATATAAATTACACTTTGTCCTTATTGATTTTTTCCCCATTTTCTCCTCCTTGCTGTGCCATAGTCTTTGGTGTGGAGCCCGACCTCACCCGTGAAGGTGGAAGCATCCCAGTCACCCTGACCTTCCAGGAGGCCACAGGACGTAACGTCATGCTGCTTCCTCTTGGATCCTCTGATGATGGAGCTCACTCCCAGAATGAAAAGCTCAACAGGTATGTCGCATCACACAACCTCATCTCCTTATTTCCTTTTCTACCGGAATCAATGCAGTTTAGAAGAGAGGGGGAATATCTAGAAACTGAATGGTTAAAAAGGTTTATTTTAGGAGTTTAGAGGTTTGTCACTAGAATAATCACTATGGACACATAGAAGTGATATTGAGGAAAATAAATATAATTTTAAGGCCAAAGGAAGGAGATTGTTTGTCATAATTAAAATGAGATGCACATTTTTGTTTTTTTTTTTTTACAAAGGATCTTGCTATGATCACCACATCACTGTTTTATCTTTGCCAATTTCAGAATCAACTACATTCAGGGGACCAAGATGCTCGGTGCATACTTCCACGAGGTTTCCCAGCTGGAATAAAATGGTGTGTCATTATGAAAACATGTATAATATGTCCATCCTCACAAGCAGAGCCTTGACCTTTGTGGTATGATTTACCTTTCACAGTTATCAGTTGTATACACACTCCCTCCTGATAATAAAAGTGTTTTTCTTTGTTACTATTGTTGTCGTGTTTATTTATGTCCTCGCACTGCATCATGTATCTACTTACAATAAACCTTAATGTTGCTGAATTTAGAAAATAATGTTAGTTTATTTTCTGTTCGTCTTCTTATTGTATCTTGTGAGTTATGCAGGTTTTTTGTGTTTAACGCCGTGCTGATAATGGGCGGACAAAAAGATAACCTCAGGGGCATTTAAACCTGGAAAATTGTTTTTTTCATTACACTGTCTTTAAATCTTAACTTAAGTAGACGTAGCAATACTTTGTTACAAGTAAAAGTCTTTCATTCAAAATGTTACTAAAGTACCCCTGAGCAAGGTACTTAACCTTGAGTTGCTCCAGGGAGATTGTCCCTGTACTTAGTTCAATGTAAGTTGCTCTGGATAAGAGCAGTCTGCTAAATGATCTGTAATGTAAAAGTACAAAGTACAAAAGTATTGGCATCCAAATATACTTAAAGTACCAAATGTAAAAGTTATCATTATACAAGAGCCCATTCAGAAAAATCTATATTATATTTTTGGACTATAATTATTGATGCATTTGTATTATTTATTTATTGATCTGCAAAGTAATAAAAGTTATCCAATAAATGCCAGCTATAAATATTTTACAACCAAATTTAGTGCTGGCTAAAAGTAAATAAGAGCATTTTTTGCAATTTGAACTGTAAATGACCAAGGTGCATTGTGGTATGTGTATTGTGTGATTGGTATTTTATTGTATTTCCATATATGTAGTGTATTGTGGTTTTAATAATACTGAAAGCGGTATATTCTATTTACACAGTACATGCAAAAGTCACATCAGTAAATGCACTTTGTTACTTTCCCTTTAAGAAACAGGCGGATGTGTAATGATCGTGGGGGAAGTGGTGCCTTAAAGGGCTCAACCCCTTCCTGGGAGTGTAAACAAAAACGGATGTATCAAAAATTCAAGAGATTCAAAGCTATTACACACACTTTTGTGATTGTTTTTTGTTATCTCTATTGTCTTCGTGTTCTCATCGCTAATAAAGTTTTTCACCTTGAAATAGTACCGTGTACAAACAGAAAACTATGTTTCATGAGACCGGGGGATACAAGAAGTAACCTGGCAACACGGTCTGTCATTTTCCGGCGCGGGAAAATCATAAACAACTCGCAGCGGACGAAAGCTCTTTAATGCAGTTTACTGATATGTTTACTGAGTACTAACTCCATATGTATTTCTTTGTCTGTTTAAGTAGCTGTTACTTTTTATTGGACAATAAGAAACTAAAGTAAATCACGGTTACTAAAACAATTTTTCCGCTGATAAACTAGAAAGATGCTAGCAATAATGTCGCGCTTATAACTTTAGCAAACTATCGTGTTGCTGTAACGGTAACTTTCGCCTGATTTACTCAATTCTCTAATTATGTGTGCAATGAATTACAGTTAGTTAAATAAGTAAGACGTATCGTCCCAGTAAGCGTTACCATGGATCGATACAACGATGTGAAACTCCAGCTGAAAAGCTGGGAGCAGGGGTTTGTCAAAGACCACCAGAGGAAACCAAACAAGGTAATTTAAACGCTTATCATTATAACGTTTAGCAGGCAGCCAAACAAAGTCAACCCCAAGCTTGATTCACAATAACATGATATTTTATATCCGTGTCGTGTATTGTTTTTATTGTTGTTGTTTCATTATGTTTCTGTTTGTTGTTGTTCACAGGATATGCCAGTCATTGCTACAGACATTGTTGTTGTCAGTTTGTTCCCCCCCCCCCCCCCCCCCCAATAGTACTTGACTATTAAAATGCTCTTTAATTTCCAGGAAGACATTGATCAAGCTCCAGAGGAGACCAGGAGTGAGTATGATCCTTAACTTGCAACACAGATAATAGAAGTCTAATATCTAATCCGTCTCTAGCATATGTGATCTGTTTAGAGCCAGAATTATATTAGCTATATTGTGTGTCTTAATTCCAGAGCTGTATAAAGAGTACCGCAGTTTGAAACAAGCCAAAGAAAATAGCAGCAGTGATGCAGCTAGCGGACATGTTGACCAGGCCAGATCCACAGCTGGGGTCAGCACAGCCCAGAAGGTAAGGTGTATTTTTTAAAGCAAAAACCATAAACAAGTAAGACAATTTGTTTCCCAGGTCTGTGACTCTGTGCTTATCGTTACGTAGGAGGCGGACTGTTGGGGTGCCCATCTGAACCGCAGTTCACAGCCTGCATCTTCTCCCAGACTGACAGCTGAGGATAGAGACAGTCTTAAGGCCTCTGCCCAATACTATGGCCTGAAGCTTAAAAACAACCTGGGGACACTCGGTAAGGTAAGGCACACTTTGAAAAAACTTGACCATACCACATTCTGGTAAGAGAGAGAATTGTATATTTAAACATTTGGGCTAGGATTAGGAGACAGACTGGTCTCAATAACAATGATTTCTTTGATTTGATATTCCAGGACAGACCTGTCTCACTCAAGAAATCTGGCCTTCCTGGTCGGTTGCCTCTAAACTCCTTGAAAGATGGACAGACAAACAGCCCTGTAGGTGCCGCTGCCAAGACCTCTTCCACTGACCCCGGATCCAGCCCCTTCACACCAAGGTAATTAAATGGAAGGTGGTATTGTAATGTCAGCATATTATCAGATTGTTATTTTATCGTCTTTATCATTTATATAATTTATTTGCTGCTACCTGCACATTGGCACTGACTATGTATACTGTTATGTGTGTGTATGTGTTGTATGTGCCAATGCTGTAATTTGGAGAAGTCAAAGACACATTTCCACTGAGGTGTACAATAAAGTAAATCTAATTTAATATTAAATATCATAAAATATGTCCAAAGTCACAGCTTCAGAAGTGTTGTTTTGTCTGACCAACGGTCCAAAACTGACTCAATGACTGAAACTGCCCCCACTGTAATGAACATGGCCTTACACGTTTTTTTGTAAGCTTTATCTGTCATTGTGTCCTTCTTTACAGAAGATTTAAGACTGGCCTGTCTTCAAAGACACCGCAGAAAGTGGATTCTGAAGAGCCGTATAATCCATTTGAACCTGTCAGAGATTCTTGTGAAGGACCTGCAAGTGCTACCGTTAGTTGTAGTAGTACTAGTATTATTAGTTAGTAAGAGTAGTACTAGTAAAGTTATTAGTCCACAAAATCAAAATGCCTCTTGTCTAGCTTCCTCTCCAGCCAGATCTTCTGCCCTGTTGTGGTCGTTATCTTCTCCACGTAGTTTAGGAACTTCAAGAGCAGATGTAGGAGCCACAGGAACATTTAATGAAAGTATAGGAGCTTTAGGAGATGAAAAAGAAACTGTTGAAACTTTAAGAACTCCACATAAGGGTATTGATGAGGCAGGTGTTGGAACTTTGATTAGCTTGAGGGGAAGCCCTCAGGTTCTTGGAGGTTTCAGAGGAGGAATGGGAGGTAGAGGCATTGGAGGAAAGTCCTCTCCTGCCAGCAGACTGAGTTTTGTTGACAAGAAGTGGCTAGAGAGGTGTCAGGTTTTTGGAGAGATGGGAGCTGAGGTGAAGCCTGGAGCAGGAAACCAGGAGATCGTCCTGGAGAAAAGAGAAGAGGCAGAAGTGGGGAGAGAAACAGAAGTGAAAATACAAGGAGATGAAAAAGATATAGAGGGAGAAAAAAGAGATGCCAGAGCCTTGGGAAACAATGAGGGGCTTAAGAGCATTACTAGTGACAGAACAGTCGGCGATAGTGCAGCGAAACAACACACTGGAAAAAGCAGAGGAATAGGGAGAGTAAAAGAGAAGGCAGGTGAGGAGATGGAAAGAGCACTGACGCCATCGTTAACGCCAGAAGACGACAATGAGGTTAGCAACAAATCCAAAGGTACAAAGAAGAAGGGGAGGAAAAGGCAGAGAGAGGGAGAGAACATGGATGGAGAGACGACAGAGGATGGAGGAGTGAAGAAGAGACGTAGGAATGGCAAACAGAAAGATGAGAGCTCTGATGTTAGCTCCAGCACAGCTCAAGAAGGAGGGAAGAAAAAGAGAGCCAAGAAAAAGAGAGATGACGATGAAGAAGCAGAAGAAGAGGAAAAAAACAAGGAACCAAAAAAAGTAAGTCAATTCCTATTCATCTCTGCATACTGTTGATAATGAGCAAATGAGCTAAATACAGTATTGTCCTGTCAAGGTTCCTCAGGAGAACTTGTTAGGAGAAATAGAGGAGGACTATAAAGCTCGGAGAATGCATCGCACTCAGCCGGTCAAAGCCAAGTAAGACCAAACACGTCCTGCTGCAAAATGGTGTTGAAACATCTCCATCTGTTTTCTGTGTACAAACAATTCTTAATTTTTACAGAGGCATGAAAGGCGCAGAGGGTAACTTTGTGAAGATAAATCTGAAGAAGAAATCTCATGTCAAAGGATACGCACTCAGAGGAGCCGGGCTACGCAAACAGGTGCGTTTTGTGTGTGTGTCGTATAATCAAAGCATTAAAGGTAAAACTGAACTTCCTGCCTGCTAACTCAGTGTGTGATAGGGAAGTGTTTAAGGTTAAGAAACTAAATTATATCACGCACTTGTTTGCTGTGTGATTGCTTGTCAAATCTCATAAGTCAGCTTTGTTTCTCGCTAATTGAAAATAAGACTAAATGTGCTAAACCTGTCTGCAATATCCTTGTGAAGAACTGATGTATTTCTGTGCCTTTGTCACAGAACCATACATACAGTTTCACTTGACTTATCGTAATACGATATGTATCCGGAGTTACACAAATGTTTGTGTTGTGTTTGACTGTTACAAATCTACTGTGTGTCTTTCAGATATACATGGAGAAGTTCCAGCTGAAAGGCGAACGCTTTGGTGGAAATGGGTTTTTTAGCAGAGGAAGGGGGGGGTGGTTTCAGAGGGGGTGGTTTCAGAGGGGGTGGTTTCAGAGGGGGGCTCAGCCGGCAGGGTGACACCTGCTACAAGTGTGGAGGGACCGGACACTGGGCCATGAACTGCAAGGGACCAGGTATTACAAATAAAGAATGTGCTTGTTTGACAAAAAACGAATGATACCGATTTAAGTCCGTTTCAATAAGACATAACGTTTTCCTGAAATATATTTATTCATTACTGAGGCTTGAACTATTATTAACTAAACCATACTGATAACTTTATCAGAGTCTTAAATGCACATGAGCTGAGCCTGAACACACCACGACCGAGTGACGAAAGATGCAGCCGTTTTACACAAGACTGTAAATATCACCTCTGAACTGTTGACGTTTGTCTCGATAAACAACAAATGCCTCCAAACTCTGTTTTCCAGCCCCTCCCACTCCTGTCACTGAGGACCAGCCCGCTGAGGAGGAGCCGTTTGTACTTCCCACACTGGAGGAGGTTGCCAGGGCAACAGGCACACTGCAACCTCAGCCGCTGGGTACGCCTCTCAAACTTACTGTCACTCTGCTCAACTCACTCTGTTCTTGTGATCGTGTCGGTTCTGAATATTGGAGTTTTTGTCCTGCTGTAAGTACTTCAGAACGTCTGATATACGCAGCAACACTCTGCTATACACAAATAACAGACGATGAAGACGATTGTCGGAGTTGACCAATCATCAAGTATTCAACCAAGCCGTGTAATAATTGCTGTGCATTAATATAAAATTGTTGCTAATGTAAACAATATTTCAACACAATTCGTCTACCTTGTCTTGAGACGGAGCACATGGAGGATTTACTTTAACCACCAAAAATCATACATGCATTCATTAATATTTGAGTGATTTTTAATCACTTTAGTTTCAACTAAATACAATATCTTTTAGATGAAGTTTTTATTAAGTCTTAATTTAGCGGCAGAAATCAAGACAACTTTTGCCATTCAGATCACAAATGTTGGTTTCAGTATTCAGGTGTTTTTGTGTTGGTTTGTCATGTGTTTCTGTGTTTCTGTGTTCTAGGGGCGACTCCCAGTACCGCAGAGGATCAGCCGCACCAAGATAAGCAGGGGGACGGCAACAATAAAGACGAAGTGTTGCTGAATGTGATTCGTCCTGACTATGAGCGCCCCACTGCTCCACCACCAATGGAACCACTTTATCCTGTCAACGATGACGGGAAAGTCCAGGGTAAACACTTACTGTGTTCCTTATAATTAAATACAACATAATAAAAAAAATAGACACGCATTACATTTGCTCAAAAGTTTACATTTTATTTGTGTCTGTTTAGAAACACCCGCTGAGGTTTATGCAGCTCTGAAAGAACTCGGCTATCAGTCATTTAGACCAGGACAAGTGGAAGCCATCATGAGGATCCTGTCAGGTATGTACAGTACACACATAATATAAGATATGAGAATACACATCTGTACATCTCTAATCTCTGTAACCATGCGTCTTTCTCTTTTCCTCCAGGTCTCTCGACCCTCGTAGTGTTATCAACAGGAATGGGTAAATCATTGTGCTATCAGCTCCCAGCCTACCTCTACGCCAAGCGATCAAAGAGCATCACTTTGGTCATTTCACCTCTAGTCTCACTAATGGATGACCAGGTAAGAGCACACACACACACACACACACACACACACACACACACTACACGTTAAGAAATCAGCCAGCAGTAATGCCGATAACACATTTTGGTGTGTGTGTGTGTGTGTGTGTGTGTGTGTGTGTGTGTGTGTGTGTGTGTGTGTGTGTGTGTGTGTGTGTGTGTGTGTGTGTGTGTGTGTGTGTAGCTGTCTGGCCTGCCAGCCAATCTGAAGGCAGCCTGTATCCACTCCAACATGACGATGAAACAGAGAGAAGCTGCGATAGAAAAGGTACGTGGAAATCGTAATGTTCCATTCTGAAAAACATCTTTTGCTCGGAGCTTTCTCTGTGAAGGGAACAAAGTCCGGAACCTACTAACTAGACATTTGCTGCAAACTTCACCACTTTTAAGAGATTTCTGGCTCCTGGATCATTTGGCAACAAAGCTGTACTCGTGTCTAGTTTTTAACTGTAATGTTTTCAATGTGAGCTTTATTTAATTATCACTTTATTTTTATGAAAATAAATGCAATACAAGGACAACAACAAGGTGAGGAAATCATTGCACGTACAGACATTTGTTCCAATGTTTCCAAAAACAAGAGGAATAGCTTTTGTCACTGTGTAGGCTCGGGTAAGGTCATTATGATTATATTTGTACATAAGATTCCTCAACACAGCATGAAAGGTGGGAACATTACGTGTTACAATCATATGACTTATGACTTTATTGTATCTAAGCATTTCTTTTTACCTCACTGTTATAAAAGCCCTCGGGACAGGTTTTATAAACTATAAACGTTATGAAAGCAGTTTCAGTGTGTATATGTGTATATATATATATATATATATATATATATATATATATATATATATATATATATATATATATATATATATATATATATATATATATATATATATATATATATATATATATATATATATATATATAGTATCTTTCCCTATCAAATAAACCATACATAAGTAACAGACACAAGAGCAGCAAGTCTTCAGGGTTGTAGGATCCACTACAATTGTAGATTTTAAACCTCAACATCTTCCTGCGTGTCTCAAGGAGAACACTAAATTATACCAAATTTATAATCCAGAATCAAAAGCCATTCCCCTTTTCTTTTTTTGTAAACTGTACTGAGGTATTTTGATAGTAAGGTAATGCAGTTTAAACCAACTATTGAACCTACCAGCCAAGTGCTGGTAAAATATGCAAGTGGTTTACGAGCAAAATAATCCAGCGGTAATCTATTGAGTGGCTGGTGGAATTTGAACATCCACTAGACATTTGGCACATGGACAAAAAAATAAGTTTTTGCACCCTGTCTCAGCCCATAATATGTGCTCTCCTTCCTCTGTTTCTCCAGGTGAAGTCAGGCGAGGTGTGTGTGTTGCTGCTCTCTCCGGAGGCTCTGGTTGGTGGAGGCGGTTCAGGTTTAGGGTGTCTGCCCTCTGCTCAGGAGCTCCCTCCTGTGGCCTTCGCCTGTATAGACGAAGCTCATTGTGTCTCCGAGTGGTCGCACAACTTCAGACCGTGTTACCTGAGACTCTGTAAGGTGGGTTAATGATGGTGTTCGTCTTGAACCTTCTTAAGTTAATTTGAGGGAAAACAACATCTGAACATTGGATGAGAATGCATGGAATTTTATTGTGATGAATATTTAACATTGTTATATTAATAGTACTGATGTTTTAGGGTCAGCAAATAAACCAATAATAATAATTATTTCAGCACAATTCAAAGCAACAGCGCTTACAGTAAGTGAGCATTCCTCAAAGAGCATCATGTGAGTAAAGAGAACAAAGGATACCGACTGGCTTTCAAAGGTTAAACGGCAGTTGTCTTTAAAATAAGATTTAATCACTTGAAACCAATGTTAAAGATTAGGAAAAATATAGCTTTCATAAATCAGGATAATCTTCATTTCGTTTGCATCTCTGAGCTTTAACATCAAACTGCTCATTTTGTTGAATATTTATACATTTAGATCTCAAATTGAGTTGAGTAGTTTTCTGATCAATAGTGTTTCTCCTGATGATGATGATGATGATGATGATGATGATACAATCTTGAGCACCATTGTTTGTCTATCCGCAGCCAATCACACTCAAACATCTTTTATATGTGATGGCAAAGTGCCACAGAAACGATATGATGTATGTGTGTTTGTAGGTACTAAGGGAGCGTTTGGGAGTGCAGTGCTTGTTGGGACTCACTGCTACGGCCACACTGTCCACTGCTCTGGACATCGCACGACATCTGGACATCACTGATGAAGATGGCATTGCAGTTCGATCTGCAGCAGTGCCTCCTAACCTCGTTCTGTCTGTGTCCATGGATAGAGAAAAAGATCAGGTGTGACGAGTAACATGTTTCTCTGAGTCCCTGAGAAATGCAAGGCAAAATATACATAGTCAGAGGAGGAAAATGTATAGTTGTCCAATATCCACAGACGCCATTTGCCTTGTGTCCGTCTATAAATATTTGCAACTTTCTCTTAATATTTCTCTGTCTCTCCTGTCTTTATCCATTAAGGCGTTGGTGTCCTTGTTGAAAGGTTATCGTTTTGGTTGTCTGGACTCCATCATCGTCTACTGCACCAGAAGAGAGGAGACGACTCGTGTGGCGGCGCTGCTCAGGACCTTTCTGCAGGGAGTGCTCGTGAAAGAAAACAAACAAGGCAACAGCAGCAGTGTGGCCCAAATCAACCCTGCAGGACAAAGAAAGAAAGATCTGGGTAAGGATGGAATAATTCATATTTTTGATTAATTAATTATTTGTCACTGAAGTAGAGAGGAACACAGGAGGGGAAGGGGTGAAATGTAGAATTACTACATCAGTTTTAGATTCCTCAAAAAGCAGTTCCCCTTGTAATTCTCTCTCTTTGACTCCGTGTCTCTGTCTACTATCCTGTGTTTCTACATTTAGCAAGGAAGAAGATTCGTAAACCGCTGAAATGGCAGGCGGAGTCGTACCACGCCGGCTTGTCAGCATCAGAGCGTCGTCGTGTCCAGAACAACTTCATGTGCGGGGAGCTCAGAATCGTGGTGGCCACTGTGGCGTTTGGCATGGGCCTCGATAAATCTGACGTCCGCGGTATTATCCACTACAACATGCCTAAGGTGGGTTGTGATCTAAAGCTCTTCATATGTAATCACATTGCAACTTTTAAATGTAATCTGCAACTGTATCAAGGTTTTTTTTTTTTTTTTTTTTATGGTGAAAATTCAAAATATCAGAAAAAAAGTGAATATATACAAAAGGTACTTTAGTCAGATAGATTCCATCTGATCTGAAAGCCAGATATTACAACAAAAAACAAAGCTCAGGGCCCAAAAGTCTTGTCTTTATCAATATTTCCTCACTGAAGAATGTTTTTTCAGAGTTTTGAGAGCTACGTTCAAGAGATTGGGAGGGCAGGAAGAGACGGAGAACCAGCACACTGTCACCTCTTTCTGAACCCTGAGGTAAGACTATAACTATCTGTGTGGCTCTCGGGTGCTGTCACCGACACAGTGTATTTGAATCATAATCATTAATTTTGTGTTTGTGTGTGAAGGGTGGGGACCTCCATGAGCTCCGTCGTCATATCTATGCGGACACGGTGGACTACTACACAGTAAAGAAACTGGTGCAGAAAGTTTTCCCTCCATGCAAATGTAAACAAATACACCAGAAACAACAGGAACTTGTAAAGGTAATTTTACTTGTGTGTGTGTGTGTGTGTGTGTGTGTGTGTGTGTGTGTGTGTCTGTCTGTCTGTCTGTCTAAATACAAGAAAACTGATACTTTCCACTAAGTAAAAACTGTCTGTGTTTAAAGGACATTGAAGATGCGGAGATGCTGGAAATGATGGATATGTGTGATCTGGAGAATCTGAACCCTCCCACTCAGCAGGACACAGAACATACAGACGAACCAGTGCTGTTGACTGCGCAGGTAAATAACACAAAAAAGGACTTGATTTTAACTGTTTTTTTTCTTCACTCTTTCACCCAATGAAATATATATAAAATGCTTAAACAAATAAATTGAAGAGTTATTTTTTGTTATTTTTTATTTAGAACTTTGGACAAAATGAGTGAATGATGTGTCTTTGTTTTCCCTGCCAGGAGTCGTCACGTCCCGATGCAACGGAGCTACACCTTCAACACGATGCAGAGGAAGGAAAGAAAAAGGAGTTGGAGAAGAAAGAGGATCCAACAGTAGAACACGAAGAAGCTGACGGTTCGATGAAGCACAAGGACGTGAAGGCGAAAGGAGACGGAGATTGGCTAAGGGACCAGGAAGAGGAGAGCAGTGATTGGCCCAGAGAGAGAATCTGTCACACTCACGAGAGAGCGATTCCCATCCAAGAAAATGTGGAGGCTCTGGACATCACAGAGGAAGGCAAGTGGAAACGCACACAAGGGCATGTTCATGAATTAATAAATCTAAACAAAAACAGATGTTTTGATGAAAAGACTTGTTCATGGAATACATTCAGAAGTTAAATGTGGCGGCTATTATGCTCCAAGTGCACGAAATCCAGTAAAACAAAAAAAGGAGAAATAGAAGAAACACTAGAAAAAAGATGGAACAAAACCTAACTCTTGAAAATTCCCTCTCTCTGTCTTTCTTTGTGTATTTCAGGTATAGAGACGCTGCTCTGCTATCTGGAGCTGCATCCTCAGCGCTTTGTCGAACTTCTCCACCCCACGTTGTCTGTGTGCAAAGTCGCCTGCTATGACGGACCAAGACAGCTCCAGAAAATCACTAAAATGTATGAAATGTCTGTCATTCTTTAGGATCATTTAATGTTTGTCATTAGATATTAGAAATGACTAAGACATACTGTGCTATATTTGATCATTTTTATTTTAATTTATTTACTTTCTTTTTAATGTTCCACAGTTGCCCTCCGATTGCTGTGGTGTTGGCCAGAAGGAGGATGGCGGGCGAGCGGGTGGAGACGTGTGATCAGCTGGAGTTTGATGTCGTTGAGGTTGCGGACACTATGGGATGGCAGCTATCTCTCGTGAAGAGAGGACTCAGACAGCTGCAGTGGTCCACTGGTATGTATAAAGCACTAATAAACAATGTTTGGGTTAAATGTGGTTTGGGTCTGACATATTTCATCCCGCTGGGGTAGATTTTGGTTTGGAGAATTCAAATCTCTTACAACGCAAGACTGAGAGCAGTAAAAATATGTCACTGTTGAATGTTTCAGTTGGTGGACGTAGCGGTGTCCACGTGGAATTGTCCTCCATATCGTTCTACTTCCGATCCTTTGGCGACCTCAGCGACGAGGAGATGGACAGAGTTTGTCAGTTCCTCTATAATCGAGTGCAGAACCAGGAGAGAACGCAGCTCTACCAGCTGACTGCCTCCTTTAAGGCCTTCAAAAGGTACACGCATACTGTAAAGCTGTTTTTTTACCCTCCAGGTAAATGTATTATAGAAACCTAGCAATGTTTTTTTAGACTGCTGAAAGATAAATTGTTCCTCCTTCCTCCTCGTATTATTTGCCTGCCTTGTTCCTCTATTGTTGCAACTGACCACATCAACAAGTCGGTTAAGTTCAAGCCTTTTATTGTCATTATACAAAAAGTACAACGAGATTCAGAGTGCCACTCTGTCCCATCCATCCATCCATCCATCCATCCATCCATCGTCTACCGCTTATCCGGGATCGGGTCGCGGGGGCAGCAGCTCCAGTAAGGAACCCCAATCTTCCCTTCTCCGGGCCACATCCTCCAGCTCCGACTGGGGGATCCTGAGGCGTTCCCAGGCCAGTGAGGAGATATAATCTCTCCACCGAGTCCTGGGTCTTCCCCGGGGTCTCCTCCCAGCTGGACGTGCCTGGAACACCTCCCTAGGGAGGCGCCCAGGTGGCATCCTTACTAGATGCCCGAACCACCTCAACTGGCTCCTTTCAACGAAAAAGAGCAGCGGCTCTACTCCGAGTCTCTCACGGATGGCTGAGCTTCTCACCCTATCTCTAAGGGAGACGCAAGCCACCCGTCTGAGAAAACCCATTTCGGTCGCTTGTACCCGTGATCTCGTTCTTTCGGTCATGACCCAGCCTTCATGACCATAGGTGAGGGTAGGAACGAAGATCGACCGGTATATTGAGAGCTTTGCCTTCTGGCTCAGCTCTCTTTTCGTCACAACGGTGCGGTAAAGTGACTGTAATACCGCCCCCGCTGCTCCGATTCTCCGGCCAATCTCTCGCTCCATTGTCCCCTCACTCGCGAACAAGACCCCAAGGTACTTGAACTCCTTCACTTGGGGTAAGGACTCATTCCCTATCCGGAGTAGGCAATCCACCGGTTTCCTGATGAGAGCCATGGCCTCAGATTTGGAGGTGCTGATCCTCATCCCAACCGCTGCACACTCGGCTGCGAACCGATCCAGTGACTGTTGAAGGTCACAGACTGATGATGCCATAAGGACCACATCATCTGCAAAGAGCAGCGATGAGATCCTCAGGTCACCGAACTGCAACCCCTCTCCTCCACGACTACGCCTCGATATCCTATCCATGAAAATCACGAACAGGATTGGTGATAAAGCGCAGCCCTGGCGGAGGCCAACATTTACGGGAAAAGAGTCCGACTTACTGCCGAGTATCCGGACACAACTCTCGCTTTGGGCGTACAGGGATTGGATGGCCCTCAAAAGTGACCCCCCTCACCCCATACTCCCGCAGCACCTCCCACAGTATCACCCAGGGGACCCGGTCATACGCCTTCTCCAGATCCACAAAACACATGTAGACCGGATGGGCGTACTCCCAGGCCCCCTCCAGGATCCTTGCAAGAGTAAAGAGTTGGTCTGTTGTTCCACGACCAGGACGGAATCCGCATTGTTCCTCTTCAATCAGAGGTTCGACTACCGGCCGAACCCTCCTTTCCAGTACCTTGGAGTAGACTTTACCAGGGAGGCTGAGAAGTGTGATACCCCTGTAGTTGGCACACACTCTCTGGTCCCCCTTTTTAAATAGGGGAACCACCACCCCGGTCTGCCAACCCCTAGGCACTGTCCCAGACTTCCACGCAATGTTGACGAGGCGTGTCAACCAAGACAGCCCCTCAACACCCAAAGCCTTCAGCATTTCTGGACGGATCTCATCAACCCCTGCGGCTTTGCCACTGTGGAGTTGTTTGACTACCTCAGTGACTTCCATCAGGGAAATTGACGATGATCCCCCATCAGCTTCCAGCTCTGCCTCAACCATAGAGGGCGTGTTAGTCGGATTCAGGAGTTCCTCAAAGTGCTCCTTCCAGTGGCCGATAACCTTCTCAGTTGAAGTCAGCAGGGTCCCACCCTTGCTGTACACAGCTTGGATGGTTCCTCGCTTCCCCCTCCTGAGGTGCCGGATGGTTTTCCAGAAGCACCTTGGTGCCGACCGAAAGTCCTTCTCCATAGCTTCTCCGAACTTCTCCCACACCCGCTGCTTTGCCTCTGACACGGCAGAAGCTGCCGCCCTTCTAGTCCTTCGATACCCTGCAACTGTTTCCGGAGTCCTCCCGGATAACATAACCCGGAAGGACTCCTTCTTCAGTCGGACGGCTACCCTGACCACCGGGGTCCACCACGGTGTTCGAGGGTTAACGCCCCTTGAGGCACCTAAGACCTTGAGACCACAGCTCATCACCGCAGCTTCAGCAATAGAGGTTTTGAACATCGCCCACTCAAGTTCAATGCCCCCAACCTCCACAGGGATGGCTGAAAAGCTCCGCCGGAGATGTGAGTTAAAGATCACTTTTTAAAAGTGCAATCAGAGTGTGTATGTGTGTGAAGATGGTTATGGTTATTGCATTAGGTGTGGTGGTTAAGCAGCCTGACGGTCTAGGGGTAGAAACAGAAGGCAGGAGAGGGAACAGTCTGTGACCTGGGTGAGAGCTGTCCTTTATTATTTTGTTTGCTCTGCTGAGGCAGCGGGAGGTGGAGATGTGTTCCAGAGAAGGCAGGGGGCAGCCAACGGTCTTCTCTGCCATCCTAATCACTCTCTGCAGGGCTTTCTTGTCCGACGCTGAACATCCAGCATACCACACAGAGATGGAGTATGACAGCACGCTCTCGATGGTCGCCCGGTAGAAGGACCAGCAGCTTCTTGTTCAGTCTGTTCCTCCGTAGCACCCTCAGGAAGTGTAGTCGCTGCTGGGCCTTCTTAACTGCTGCAGTGGTGTGTCCAGTTCTGGACGGTGTTTTCTGAAGTCTATGATGATTTGTTTTGTTTTGCTTGTGTTCAGATGTAGGTTGTTCGCTGATCACCACGCAGACAGCTTCAGGATCTCGTCTCTGTATGCCGACTCGTCGTCTCCCTTATATATTTGGCCGACTACAGTGGTGTCATCTGCAAATTTTATAATGGAGTTGGAGGGGTGAATGGGAGAGCAGTCGTGTGTAGAGTGTGTAGAGTAGAGGGCTCAGCACGCAGCCCTGCGGGGAGCCAGTGCTGAGGATGCGGGTGGAGGAGCAATAAGGGCCTATTTTCACTGTTTTTCTTGGACGGTCTGTTAGGAAATTGTTTATCCAGGCGCAGATGATGGGGGGGGAAACCTAGGCTTGGCAGTTTTTCCACTAGTATGTCAGGTATGATGGTGTTAAAAGCTGAGCTAAAATCGACAAACATCATCCTGATGTAGTTCCCTGGGACTTCTAGGTGGCTCACAGCTGTGTGAAGGACCGTGGCGATGGCATCATCCGTGGATCTGTTAGCTCTGTAAGCAAACTGATGAGGGTCGAGGGAGGGTGGGAGGCTGGCTTTGATGTAGTCGGCTATCAGTCTTTCGAAACATTTCATCACCGTCGATGTTAGGGCTATGGGCCTGAAGTCGTTGAGGTCTCTGACTGGTGTCTTTTTGGGGACAGGAATGATGGTAGCCGACAGGGACAGGTTGAATATCCTGGTCAGGGCCCCTGAAAGCTGGTCAGCACAAGCTTTGAGTACTTTGCCGAGTACTCCATCGGGTCCTGCGGCTTTACCAGGATTCACAGACCTCAGCGTCTGCTTCACCTGATGTTCTTTAAAGGTGGGAGGTGGTATGGAGCTGGTGGTATGCAGGGACAGGGGCAGAGTAGAAAAGTGGGGGGGGGTCTGCTAGCCTCAAAGTGGGCAAAGAAGTGGTTTAGTTCCTCTGGAAGGTGGGCGTCAGCTCTAGTAGTGAGTCTAGTCGAGATTCTCCTCCACTTTCCCCTTGTAGTCCTCCTTCGCAGCCTTGATGCCTCTCCTCAGGGTCGCCTGCCATGCCTTGCCATGCTGTACTGGGCTGCATCCCCCGACCTGAAGGCTGTGTCACGGGAACTCAGTAGAGACCGCACCGCTCTTGTCATCCATGGTTTTTGGTTTGGGTGGACCCGTTTTTCCACAGTTACTGTGTCTGTGCAGAACTTGATGTACGATAAGACAGCCTCTGTGTGTTCCTCCGAGTCTGTCTGTTCGAAGCAGTCTTGCAGTTGTGAGAGAGCCTCCTCGGGCCAGGTTCTGATATATTTAACCACCGGCTTGGTGTTACTTCTTAGGGGGGTGTAAGCTGGGATGAGAAGCAGTGAGAGGTGGTCAGATAGTCCTAAATGGGGGAGTGGTACTGCTCTGTAAGCATGCTTCAGGTTAGAATACACCCGGTCCAGTGTGTTCTTTCCTCTGGTGGTACATTGTACATATTGTACAAATTTAGGAAGCACATTTTTGGTTGAAGTCTCCAGCTACAATATGAACTCCGTCAGGATGGGACCTCTGTTGTTTATTTATTAAGCTCTGGAGGTGGTCAAGTGCAATGCTAGCGTTAGCATCAGGTGGGATATACACAGTGTTGATTATCACCCCTGTCAGCTCTCTAGGCAGGTAAAAGGGTCTGCACATAATAGACATTAGTCATTATATCTATCACAAGTCCCAGAAGTAAATGACAATAATATTTGAGTTTGTGATCAACGATGATCATTTGTTGTTGATTCTTTAAACCCAATCCATCCCGTATCACTTGTCACTTAATTTATAATGAATTAATGCTCGAGATTATTTGTGAATTTGTTGTTCGATAATAATAACTTGTTTATAAAAGTTGCTATGAAATCTTCTACCTTCTGTGTGTAACTGTGTGTGCGTTGTGTTGCAGTGTCTCGTTCCAGAGCGTGTCGTCCTGTGTCGACGATTTGGATGAGAGTCGCAGTCTGAGGCTGAAAGACCTCCTGTCTGAGTACTTCGACAAGAGGCGAGAGCGAGGCCACCTGCTCGCACCAGTGGACATCGAGGAGCTGGACAAATATAGGGTAAAACACACAGGACAGTTATCAGGAGTGATTAGATGAATTTGTGTGTTAAAATGTTCTGGATGTTGTAGTTTACTTGTGTGTGTGTTTGTAGTTGTTAGACTGGGAGAATCAGATCAGAGCGGACATCAGGAGTTTTCTTTCCAACCGAAGTGATGAGAAGTTTTCTGGCAGAGCTGTTGCTAGAATCTTCCATGGCATAGGTAAGCACACACACACACACACACACACACACACACACACACACACACACACACACACACACACACACACACACACACACACACACACACACACATAAATCAGATGTTGTTCCAATAAAGTATGTAAAGGCCCTGTCACAGATATCCGTATTGTAGAAACGTATGCTGCCGTATACGAAATATCGGCAATACATTGATATAAATTAAGGGTAAGTTGTGATCGTTCGAAGGACGCAGACGATACGCCGAACACGCCAGACACACGGCCCTGTCACACAGTTCTGTATGGCAGAAACATGCCGGCGTATATGAAAAGTAGCTCACAATTTGTCAGAGTCCAAATACGTCCAACCTTTCCACAGCGGTGCTGTAGCTGACGCATACATAACATATATGAATTATAACATAACAAATTATTATACGTATGTCAAACATTGATAGCGTATCACTTACTTATTTAAAACGTATCAGAGCGTCTGGCCAACGGAGCTGGAAAAGTGCCATCTGGTTCACGTCATGCTGATGCTGGAGAACAGAATGTACTCTTGTCGCAGCCTCTCAGCATCCTCCATGCTCTCTGATGATGGGTTGATGTATTCATCAAGACGTGCTGTGAAGAAGTGAGGATGAGCTACTCACAGGGACCCTATATACTATATTCAAACCTCAATAAGCTCCCAAAACGCTAGCTGAACGCTAGCTGTACTGTAGTACATATATATACTACTTATACCTTACCTTATATCAACGTAAACCAGCGTGTTGCCGATATTTTGTATACGCCATATTTTTGTATACCTTATGCATTCGTTGGGCATTCGTCTGATACATTTTGTATGAGTAAGTGATGCGCTATCAATAGGTTAGACATGCGTATCTGTATATGTTCACTTTTCCGATCCGAAAATATATATCTATATCTATATCTATATATATATATATATCTATATATATATATCTATATATATCTATATCTATATATATATATATATATATATATATATATATATATATATATATATATATATATATATATATACGGATATGTGTGACAGGGCCTTAAGTTAGGTGATCACAGATTTCACTATGAAGGTTTATCTAGATCGTTAGAGGTTAATGCAGAGTGCAGAATTGAGATATTTCCAAACATAGCTTATAAACCATGTAGTTTACTCTAATGAAACAAGTCCACTTCTAAAAAACTCCAATTACAAATGGCTGGTTATCCAATGAAAAGGACCAAAAGGCTTCTTAACCTCTAGAGGGTGTTAAAGGATCAATGAATACGTTGTGAGCCACATTTGTCCACCGTTCAGGAGACGCTCACAAGTATATGACTGTATAAACACAAGGGACTGAATAAGTTCAGGACTATCTTGTATTTTTATAAACTAATAAGAATGTCAATAAACTAAACATTTTCAACAATCTGAGCCTGGCACAAAGTTCACAAAGTTGTTAGCTTATCAAAACAATAACAAAAGATGGAGTTTGGTGAAGTAGCGTGGGATCTTGGGATTCTTTCATTGCAGTCAGCTTCTCCCAGGTTAGGATTCCTACAGTGTTCGTCGTTCAGGAGTTTTTTACTGGTGATTTTAAAACTGGTACAAAATAACGCTTGCTCAGCTTGTTTCTCTGATGGCTTAATATGCAGACGTCCAATTACTAAAATCCTTCATTCGGTAAAAATATATAGTTAAAAAACGACCCAGATCTAAAATGAACTTTCAGACATTTTAATGCGAACATGTTACATATTATACCTTTCTACTTTTAAGGACTTTGCATATACCATCGGTGAAAACTAATCTGTGTTTTCAGCCAGTCCTTGTTATCCTGCTCAAATCTACGGCAGGGACAGACGCTACTGGAGGAAATACATCCAGTTTGACTTCAACCAGCTCATCAGACTTGCCACTCAGGAGATCATTCACTTCAAGTGAGCGACAAACATGTGCGTTTACATCCAGCGGCATGCACACACGCAGGTCTGCACCACTCACGGACCTGCTCATTCGTACTCTTGAGGTCTGGTTTCGATGAATTTGGCCAGAAACTCCTGTTTTTGTTTCTCGTATCACTTTTATTCCATCATGTGGAATTATTTAAACTGGGATATGTTCTTCAATGTTTAGTTATTATACTTATATGTAGTATAAATGTGTTTTTCTTTGTGGACTGTAATTTAAAATAAAATATTTCTATTTTTTGTAGCTTGGCCTTGCATTGACATTTATTTTAAATACCTCGGGAATGTCTCCTCTGAATGTCGCACAGATGAAAAGCGCTTATCTCTTTTTAGTGGGTTCGGTTAGTACATGGAATCAAACACACTAAGAGAAAATAAAAGTCCTGACCCAGAAATGAACTGATATGAGGAAGTAAAAACAAAGTGGGATTTCCCTGATGTACCGTCCCACGGTCACTGTTGACTCAAACTTTAAACATTTGAAAAGAATGCAAATATTGACTGGAATATCTTGAAGTAAAATATGTGTAAGGATTAATTACCTTCTGAAGTCATGTGGGATTTTCCTCAATTTCTCTCACCTTTTGTTAAATATTTACTTAACTTCAGCAGAACCTTGTGAATTAGAACATTTTAATTGTGTCTCCGTGAAGAGCAGCAGTGGACTAAGTAACCAAAATTATTTGACTTAAGTTTTATTAAGTAGTACTATTCTGCACTAGATAGGAAGATCAATACTACTCTGTACGGTAAATATGAAGCTGCAGCTGGTTAGCTTATGTCGTGGAATTCAGCCGATACAAACTAAACCAAAGGGTGGTGAGAAGTGAATCTATTATACTGAAATAAAGATACTTGGTTATAGAAGTGAGCTTTTTATTTCTGCAGGAATGGAACAACAAAAACAGAGTGTCAAACAGTCTGCAGTTCAACAAACAGACAATACAATTAGACTATATAGTCACTAAGTGGGTGACAATGTTTACAGACAATCGGCTGTGCAACTACGCACATCTAACTGATACAAGAGGTACAAGCTGACACATCTAGAGATACAGGGATACAAGGGGGACATGACCAGAGTGTACTCTCGTCCTAATCGCTGTAAGTAGGACAAACATAAGATGAGCATATGAAGAATAGGACAGTACAAGACAAGATAAAAAATGACCGTTACACTTAGCATAAAGACTGGACACAGTGGGAAAACGGATAGCCTGGCTCTGTCAACAGGTAAAATCTGCCTGCCAGGTACTTCCAGGCTTTATGCTAAGCTAACCATCTCCTGACTCCAGCTTCATATTTACCATATCGACCTGAGCGGGGACTCGACCTTCTCCTCTAACTCTCAGCAAGAAAGTGATTTAAGTGTATGTTCACGATCATTTTGAAGCTTTTATAGGGGAAAAAAATGTCAAACATACAGTCTGCTTGAAACATCTTTCTCATGCCAATGACCTAAAAAGCTAAAAGCCAAAACATGCTCTTTACAGTGAGGCCAATGAAACACACATGAGAACTTCCTCTTTCTTCACTGTGTTTTAATGGTGGACTCTGGCTTTTACATATCTGCTTTTATTCATTTACTCTGTCATAAAATGTGAAGGAATCTGCCTATTAAGCACTTATATATTATAAAACTAAGTAAAAAAAACTGGGCAATAAAGTCAGCCTCTTCTGGGAAAGATTAGGTAATGGTTGGTGACAATGATTGACAGCCACTCCTCTGAAATGTTTGTTGTAGAACAAGACTAAATGCTTTTGGTGAAAGTACAGCTGCATGTTTTTCCCGTGAACTCATCACAAAAAAAGTATTTTACAGCAGACATTTTGAGTAGTAGTAGGAATAGTAGGAAAAGCAGCGCAACAACGGCTCTGCTCTATTCAAGTGTCCCAGTAGCCAGCTCGCACAATAGCCTGAAACGGAAGCTAATTGGAATTTGGCTATTACTCGCCTTTATTATTTGCATCTGTGCTTTTCCTACTGAAACATGTTTCGTGTGTCTTCTGTGAAAAAGTTGTTATCTTTATGACTTGTTGCAGTTGTCGGTGTTTATTCATTTGAGTTGGAGTGCAAGACTTTTACATATAAATGAGCGTCCGTTACATTCAAGCCCTTGCCAAATGAGTTCACACAATGCTGATTGAGCCAATCACCGCCAGGGAAAGCTCTCTGTATTTCTCAGTATACCAGAGTTGTGGTGTTCATAGACTTTCCCGCACTGGTGCACGTATGCCTGCAGGTATGCCAATTCACCATCGATTCCCCTTAACAGTTGCTGAAATACTCACTTTTAATGCGGCTGCACCAAAAAACTTCTTTATGAAGTTGTAAAACTACGCATCCAGCTATCCAAAGTTGCAGCAACATCAAACTGTAAAAGTCTGTCTCTGTCTTTCTCTTGTCTATCTTTCTTTATTTTCTGTCAGTAAAATCTGCCGGTGTCAACCAATGCTACTGTAAAAGATGTATTATGCAGTATAATGTATGAGAAGCTCAAAGGTCCCGTTTTAGAGGTTATTGTCAAGTGTTTTATTGGGAGGATAAGTTACATGACTCCAGGGGCTCGTAAAACCCCTAAAAACGTAAGTTCAAAATTATTGATTGCTTTTGTTGCAAAGCTGACTTCAGGGAAATCCATTTTTCCTCTGTCAGCAGCTACATGCTGTAGTATGCAATTAGTTTTTTACAGCACATCCTTTAAAGGATCAGTACACAAGCTAAATGTTGTCATTAAATGGGTCATTTCGTCTGAGAAAGTTGGTCACAGCAAACTGTACATGTACATATTATGTCTCCGTCCGTGTGATGAGTCGTCAGTGGACTCTGTCCCTAATGAATAAACTCACTTAACCTGCAAATCGAGGAGATTAGATGAGACCGATAAAGAGAAAGTCCACTGCACCTCTCACTTCACTCGCAGAAAGATTTAAAAGAGTAGATTACATTTAACAGATGAAACAAAAGGGTAAACCCTCTGATACAAATAGTTTCATTTACAAACTGATTGACGTTTAAACGTACAATATGTCATTTCTGCCGCTAAGGGGCGTTCAAAGATTTTACAATCTGCATACATTATTATAACAACATGGATGTCAGCACGAGTGTCTCGACCGTTTTAAAAGCTGATTCTCTCTTCATAAAGTGACAGCAACAAGAGAACCCCCCACCCGGTCAGAAGGCCGAGGTTCTGCAGCAGAAACATCAGCCAGGGTCTCTTGTTGCTGATGTGCACCATGGTGGGGAGCTAGAAGGAGAAAGAGGAGGGGTGGAAGTTTCTATTTTGATGCCAGTTGATTTCAATGTATCGTCTGTAAAGACAAATACTCACCATGTCAGCCAGCCCCACATACAGGAAGAGTCCTGCACTGACGGCAGCTATCCACTGTTTGGTGGCGAGGTCAGTGGCTACAGACAGAGCGATGTACAAGCCGATGAACGAGGTCATGGCACTGCCAACGTTTAAAAGCAACGCCTTGCGGATGGACACACCGCTGTGGAGCAAAATGGCAAAATCACCTGTAGAGAAAGTAAGTAAAGATTATTTTAGTATGGCACCTTTCATAGAACAAGATCACAAAGTGCTTCACAATAATACAAATGGTTAGAAATAAGACCATACGAATGGTAAAAGAAACTAACACAGTTTTCAATATTTGAAGGTGCATTTTAAAGCAGCTAAAGAACAGAACGAGCGACAGCATGATGTGTTCTTTACCTAGTTCATGTGGTAGTTCATGGCAGAGTACAGCTAGGGATGTGGCCAGACCAGACTTCCATGACAGGGAGAAAGCTGCGCCCATCGCTAAGCCGTCTGCAAAGTTGTGGATCGAGTCACCGATAGTTATCATATAAGGCAGCAGACGCTGTTCTGCAGAGGCAGGCAGAGTGATGGTTAGTGGCGCAGTAGTCCCCATGATTAGCACTATAATCACAACTTGGTGATAGCATGCTTGTTTTTGTGTTGGAAAGAACTTTCCTCACCTCTGGTGCGCTCTTTCGGCGCTGAAAGTGATTTCTCATTGTCTTCAAAGCCATCCTGCAATGTACATGTTGCATTAAAGTTTTTCTTGGCGTATTAGTAACGTAGTATCTCAGGGTTTCTCCCACAGCGCACAGTTTACAGCCCCTTTAACAGGAAATAGTATCTGTAGACACTTTGTTTACAAAGATTTAGTGGATCCCAGGAGGCCGTAATGTGACTCCAACCTGTCTTAGTACTTAAATGAACAAGTTTCAATGGACAGGTCTAAAACATTTAGATTATTTAGATTATTAAGAGATTATCTCCCTATTCTGCTTCTTCTGTTTAGCTCCCTAAGCAGAAACTTTTGCCTACATTTTGATTAGTGTTCCACCTTTTACATCTGTTAATGTATGTTCTCACCAGGTCTAGTTTTAATGCTGACTGTGACTTGTCCTTTTGTTTCCATTCTTGTTGATACATCTCTAAAACCCTCCCATGATCACAGTGGTGAGGCTCTGATTCTTCCTAGAGAGAGAGAGAGAGAGAGAGAGAGAGAGAGAGAGAGAGAGAGAGAGAGAGAGAGAGAGAGAGAGAGAGAGAGAGAGAGAGAGAGAGAGAGAGAGAGAGAGAGAGAGAGAGACAATAAGTTAAAGTAAAAGATTGTGTAATTCACCTTGAGAAAACAAGATACAGGATAGAGTGATAGATAGATAGAGTTGCATCTCTTCTGGGTTTATTTCTTACATTACTAGTCTATTTTATATGATTCAAAGCCGACTTTGCCTTCGAAGACTTAGCTTTGCAAATAAAAGACAAGATCCCACTTATTCAATTAATTTCAAAAGCAGTGAAAAATCAATTTATATTCTTATAAACCTAATTCTATGTTTCATATTGTTTTCTCTTACCCCGTGATGATGTTGATGATGGTGATGATTGTCTTTATATATGACCAGAGAGAAGATTGTTTCCATCAGATAGAAGTAGTAGATCCCACAAATCACTACCAACATCTTGTAAATGTACTCTGGAGTTTCTTCCTGTTGACCGTCATGTGAGTGCTTCTGGCTGCCTGAGTGCACATGTAAACCTAGAAACTGGACACACAGACCACAAGAAGAAGTCAAAATGAGTATATGTTACCATGATTGTTAATGTCACGACCAAACTGCTAAGTCCTGGTGGCGTAGTGGTTATGAAGACTAAAAAATCTAATCTTTGTCACAGCTTTAAAGATGTTAACATTGCTCACCATGGGTAGCAGGTGCAGCAAGGCATCTCCCGTCAGTGAACCCACAGCCAGGCTGATGCAAAACTGGATACACAGCTGGTACACGCTGGTGCAGGCGGTACACAGCAGCACCACGATGCCAAACATGGACGTCAGTGTTATCACCAAATTGGCAATGGTTGCATACAGGTATCCTACGAGAGAGAGAGAGAGAGAATAGAAAAGAAGAGTGGAGGTCCGTTATCAACATGTCAAGAAGAGATAGACTTTGTCTTTGGAGGTGTTACTTGGACATCTTTATTAATATTTGGAAAATCAAATGTAAAGTGAGCCTTTTTAAAACAATCTGGTTATTCACGTCGACAAATCCTCATGACGGAACAGTTTGTTTAGAATTATTTTTCCAATATCGCATAAATCTAATTTATTTGCTAGCTTACCAAATGTAATTGTTAACTTGTTTTAGCTTGTTTTAGTGTTTTATTGTTTTACGCTTTTGCTTGTTGGATTTTAATGTATTTTATAATTTGTTCCGGTCCAATCTTTAAATCCCTTTGGGTTGCTTTTGGGTATGAAATGGGCTTTTTAAATTAATCTGCCATGCCTTGCATGGATGCACTCGTACAACCTGAGGGCACTTTGAAGTTCAACTTTTGTTCTTAATTTTTTTAATTATAGGTCAATGCAAGGTTTCTTTGAGTGCACACACTTACTCTCAGTCTTTGTGAGTCCGTCTGGTGTCAGTGGTTCTGGGAGGTCTGCACACGCTCCGCTCAGGATCTGCTGAACGAGTGCAGGGCTGAGCCGAACCAAGTCGGTCCGACCCAGGCCGGAGGAGGCAGAGCTGTTGTCTGCCCGGCCGTAGATCAGGACCAGCTCTTCAGCTGAGAGACACAACTGGTGAAATATTTAAGCACAAATTGTCTGTTAAGACTGCAGAAGTAAACTCGAACGTTAGCTCTGACACACTGTATGTGTTTACCACAACTACTATAGACACTATAACCATCTATTAGAAAATCACCTATTTTGACTCATCACGTCTCCTTAATTATGTTTTTCTCTGTGTGTTGGTATATGTACCTCATTCCAGGTGGTGTTTCCTTCATGGCCCTCGTGAAGATGATAGCTGCTCTTCCTCCTGCGTCTTAAACCACTATGGTCGTGATCAGCGTGACCGTCCTCATGGTGTCCGTGTTCATGTTGATTTCCGATGTTCAGACTCTTCATGAGAGCTTCCAAATCTCCAGAACATAAATACAACCTACACTTGAGCAAAACAACTCCAGGACTTAACTGGTTTTGATTGAGAATATGATTAACTTCTCCTTATTTTACTAGAGAGAAAAATAACAAGTTGTGCTAATGAACAAAAAGTAAATCCCTCGACAAGTTTCAGCAGGTTTCAATAAGTCAAATTTAAGACTTTTTAAGACCACACAGAATGAAATTGAACATCTTGCGGTCGTACAGTCTGGCAGAAGTATGAAGGAAAGTTAGTATGAATGAAAATAAGTTCTAGAATTACTTTAAGTACATGTATTGATTGACATGTTTAAACAATATAACAGTAATATATAACAGCAATGAATATAGTATGATTAGAACTTTTTTCCCATCGATCAAAAATATATTAATTCCGACTACCGTCTTGATTATTTGCATTTAACACAACAATAGAGGATTCATTTTAAGACCTATAAAATCTTATTTAAGAAAATGTTAGACTTTTTTAGACTTATAATTCAGACAATTAAATTCAAAACTTTTTAAAGACCCTGAAAAACTTCTGAAACAATGTGCAATAAATCATTAACATTTTTAGTTTTTAAGTGGTAAACCTAAGTTTGAGGAGTCCAGGTTTTTGTGTGATGAATCTCTATCTGTGCATGTATCTGTGCCCCTGAATGTTTTTTTTCTGTGTTTCTGAAGGACATTTACCCCCGACAGTGAAGTTCTCTGACCCCAGACGCTCCATGATGTAGTCCAGGAAGAAGCTCTCCTCAGGCAGGGACCGGCTAATGACGCAGTGACCTTGCAAGGCGTGAAACAGGACGCGGCCCAAAACTGCACCCACTTCCTGTCCCTGGTCTGGTGATGCGTTGACTTCTGTCATGATTTCACTGGCTGTTACACAGCTCTGGTAACCATGGTGATACGGGAGAGGCAGGACAAAGAGAAAAGGTATGGATATAACAAAATAAAGTTTTATTTACTGACTACTAACGTGATTTTCCAAGCAGAAATGCCAAACATTCCCCAGTTCCAGCTTCTCAAATGTGAAGATTTTCTGCTTATTTTGTCTTTATGTGATCTTATAGTCTTCACGTGTAGCTGATCCATCGGTGTTCACTGGCGCACTGATGTTAACCGGGGGCTGTGGTCTGTGTAATGTTACCATAGTTTGTTTTTTTGGACTAAATCCAAAGTGACAGAAATGATAAAACGACCTGCAGTCACATCTGTGTAACGGCAGGTTCCCCGGTGCTGTGGCTGAACTCAAACTAACTGCTAGCTGAAGCTACGCCGTTTCCCGGGGCTGCTGACATCTCTACGCTCAGAGAAACAGCCTCCTGGCAGCTGTGAGGACGAGGGGAGGTGCAGGTGGTTTTCTAGTTTCTGCCACTTTGAATGTAATCCAATAAACAAACTATAAAACAGACACGAACATGGCTGTAATATTTACAAGCGAGTCAGGCAGCTGTACTTCTTCTCCCTCTGTACTGAGGGCAGACTGGAGCTACACTGACTCACTATCACCACTAGAGGAACAAGTGGATATTGCACACTGGACGGAGCGACACAGTCAGTTAGACTGCTCATCTCAGTAGATATCTCTGCAACATAACACATAGACGTCTTTGACACAACGTCAGCTCTGTTATCTCTTCACATTCTGTTCATAATGTTAGTCAATTGTTTTAATTTATATTCTGGCCTAATTTACACATTGAGCCTTTAAGGACTCCTTATTGTTGTGTGAGTCATGTCCTAACTTTGCTTTGACTACTGAAAGCAGAACAAATATATTTAAACAGTTTACTAAATCTAATGAACATTTCTTGAACTATTTTTTGTATAATTTCTGACATTACATTTTGCGTCATAACACAGCAATAACCAAATGTTTAAAGAAGGCACTTTTCATCCTGATGACGGTTGCTAGGGTGATGTGGCTGAGTTCAGGGCAAAGCCTAGTAGGTGTACTGCATCACCCTGTATGATAAGATATGTTGAGTGATAGATACTGACACGATCACAGTAAAACACACCCTAACCCTGGAAGGAAAAATGCAACCAAAGTAATATTTACACAATAAAAAAAACAACGTCAGAAAGCAAGGAAGGTCTTAAACGTGCTTTTTAGTTATTTAAAGAGTTAATTATGGTGTTCATTTTCTGTACAGCATAAAGCAATGTTGAATTAATTCCCTTGTTCCCAAACCTTTTTTACTTGTGACATTTATAGCCAAACAATGTCCTCAGGCGACACCTCATCACAGGCCTGAGATAAGCAATTTATGCAAAGTAATGTTTCCTTCTCAAATATATTAACTTGAGTAGGTTCTGGTGAGGTAAAACAAGTAGAAACAATACCTCTTTGTCCGAGGGCTCATAGTGGTGGTGAAGCTCCTGAAGCAGCACCTTTAACGCATGAACGTCTATGTGCTCGTGTTCATGGTGCTGGTGGGGCTGCTGATCCTGATGTGTGAGTTCATGTAGGAAGTGTTCAGCCTCCTGTCCCCATCTCCCCTCCCTCACTGCGGTGCAAACCAGGTCAGGAGATGAGAGGTACAGGACGCATCCGGCAGCGAGATCAGTGAACTGAGACACACTGATGGTTACATATGTTCTGCCTTTTCCAGTGTCATCCTCCCCGTGTAGGGAGTGATTGCTGATCAGCTGGTGAACAGCATCTGTTAGATTACACTACGTACATAAAAAAAAAACACATGCAGATCTATGTAAGTGAAAAAATATAATTACTAATTCAGTTCAAATTCAGTGACATAGAAGAAAAACAGCTGTGACAGAAGTTTTATATTAACTGATTTGCTTTGGTTCTGCCACACAACTGATTCATATCACTGGATTCAACCAAACACCATGTGAGATGATTTAGAAAGATGCACGTTGTAACCTGTAGTATAATAATAAAGCATTTCAGATGCTTTTGTTGCCTTTTATAAGAAACAACTTCCTCAGATATCAAACGGTAGACTACTATATAAATCAATACACTATATAACAATGATCAATCCTGACCCAGAACTCTGACAGGGAGAATTAAGAGTTAAAAAATATACAACTTTGAAAAGGTTTGTTAGTTTGACACGTGTTCGGCTTAGTTAGCCCAAAATAACATATTTTCTCACCTACCTTTAGTTGTATTTTACTTTACAGATATATTTTGGTTTTATTTGCCAAGTCTTTCACATACCCGTCTCTGAGATCTTTGCTCCACCCCCAATACAATACAGATGAATGGGATTTTGTTTGTGGAGAAAAAAACCCGTCTATTTTCAGAAACAGTGTCCCTTCTGTCACACTGTCTCTTCTGACAGGAACTTTTAACTGAAGAAATGGTGTTTACAAAAACTTGGATGATTTAAATGTTTTTTTTTAAATGGTTTGAGGAACACAAATTCTATTTTATTCGGTCGTATTGTAATGGTGGCAGAAGAAGAACATGTGCGCATAAAACCAAAACTATCTGTGTGGTTAAATAACAGTACATACAGGTAAGTGAGAAAATAAATCGTTTTGATTGTGAACTGACTCAAATCTGTTAAGTCACAAGGACAAGCTGTTCGGACTCCTTGACACTTGACATGACATTATAGACTTTCACTGTGGGTCAAATATGGTTTATTATTTTATTGAACCTCTTGAAAGTTTTAATGAGATTTTATGACACTTCTAACAATGTAGCCTATATAACAAGCCTTGTCACTACACTCTGCTTCATTTGATGTCAGTTATTTATTATCAAAATACAGTGAGTTATATTCCAAGCTATGGTCTTATTATATTCACTGACTGTCACCTGAGTAGTTTGATGCTTATCAGTCATGCACTGCCCATTCATGCAGATTTGAGCTAACATGTAGGAAGTTCAGGGACTTCACTCCTATTCACACTGATAAAGTTGCCTGCAAACAGCGCCCTTAATAAAATTAATAGATGAACTCGTTGAACTAGCTAAAAAAGGGGTAAAAATTATTATAAGTTAGAGTCGAGTTATAATTTTTTGTTCAGTCTCATAATGTTGGTAAAAATACCAAACACCTTTAGTCAGATTAAGAAATGCTAAAATAGGACTAGTTCTCCCATTGAGATGAATTATTTTGTAATTTCATAGACATAAATTACTACATTAAAAAAATGTTGTATTCTATTTGAGGTCTTAATAAGTAATGAGAGTCCCTTTTGAAAAAGGTTTCTCTGATAAAGTGACTGAATGCTGGACTTTAATTTATAACTGCATTAGAACAGTGTATGAAGAGCCACCGTGCCAAAACAAAACAATCCAAAAACAATAATATTTAACAGTAACTGATTAACAGAAAAGGAGAAACATCTTTAATTTCATGTGCAATATTCAGTAAAGTCCAGATTCAAAAGCCAGAATCTGAATTTGATATGAAGCCAATATGAATAGACAAATACACCTAAAATGTATGATTATGATTAATAAGTATAATAGTAATAATAATACACATCATCATCATTATAAACATCATCATATAGTTATTTAATCATAATATTATATAACAAATAATCAATTAATTGCTGATTCAACAGCCCATCACAAGATCACAGTGACCTAAATATTTCAGAAACAGAGACCTCAGAGGAAAAATCCTTCAATGATAAACTTGTTTTATACCTGCAGGTTGTAAAACCTGCTGTTGCGCACCACAGACAGAAAATAAGAAATGTAGCCTATTACCTAACATGTACAATTAAATGAATAATTTGCAACAAACATAGCATTTGTGATGTTGGTTGCTGTACACATGTACATTTAAAAATATATATATATATATATTATTCTTATAGTCCATTATATTAATTATGATAATGTGTAACCTTATAAGCATTTTTTTTTTGCAAAAAGGTCGATTTAATTAAAACATCTGCTTAAAGATTCCCATTAATCCAGTTGTGCCCGTGTGCTGACAGTTACTGTGAACAGCTTTTGGACCTCGACCTTTCTCTCCACAGCCAGCTTAGAGAGCCAGGTGGCTGACTGCAGGTGCTGCGGAGTGAAGCCTAATAAAACTTACCTTTTCACACGACACTTCACCGCATTGCACACGGTTCTCTAGTGTATTAAAGACGGTGCCGAGGGACTCCCCGGTCAGATACTGCTGTCCAGGAGACACGACGCTGAGCACAGCCGCGTACGCTGCCTCCACGGCGGGAGATCCCGAAACAGAACCGAACAAACCCCAACTGGCAAGAATCAACAGCGCGGAGAAAAACATCTTTGAAATTTATTTTAAAAATACTTTAACAACAATGGATTAATTTAAAGAGAAAAAGAAACAAAATAGTCTGATATACACTGATACAGTCCCAAGGTATGGGGACACATTGAGCTGTATGGAGTTCAGCTCACAGCTGTTATCAGTTTTAAAACACTGCACGTTCACTGGACCTGGATTGTGATTGGCTGAGACGTGGCTCGTGCTGTCCTATACCTGTCTATTAAACCCTTTGCACCTGTACAGCGCAGAGAAGGCCTCTACAACACCTTCTAGACATGTAGGCTACAAGATCAGATTTCAACATTGATTTCATTTTGTATTAAAGCCCAGCTCACTTTCTTAGCCCTCGTGTTGAACTTTTTTTTGTTTTTTGTTTTGCCGTCAAAATATGTTTTTATTAATCAAATGGTCTGAAAATAATGAGGGTTGTTCGATACTATGCTCTTATCGATTACAATAAATTAGAAGTAATTAGATTGAAAAATGGGTGTTTTTTATTGAATATATCTCCTAGGAGTACTAGGAGGAAAAAGTGGTGCTATGGGGCAAATTGTCACACAATAATGCTTTCAAACTGATGAACTCCCCCCCCCCCCCCCCTCCTCACGGCGCACTCACATACACACACACTCTCTCTCACACTCACACACACGCGCACACACAGAAATACACACTCACACGTACACACACACACACACACACACACACACACACACACACACACATACACACTGCACACACTACACACTGCACACACACACACACACACACACGCACACACACACACACACACACACACCACACCACACACACACACACACACACAGGAGGACAATGCTGAATATAATGAGGAGGAATAATCTGAGGAAGAGGACCCAGATGAGGTAGTAGAATATTTCCAGTCAAAGGATGAAACATTGATCTGGTCTTCCATCCCTTCCAGTGACGGACGATGCATGTTGACAGCAGAGAGAGAGACAAGCCACCGTGTCCAACCGCATACACATACGCACACACATCCTGCAGACACACTCTGTACAACATCAGGAGGACATGTCCCCTACTGACTCAGAAGGCGACGCAGGTTCTTGTTCAGGCTCTTGTCATCTCACGCCTTGACTACTGCAACTCCCTCCTCGACCTGACCTGCCGTTGATGCACCAGTCCACTAGCAGGTGGTGGCATCCTATCCATAGGCACTGATGTGACTGAATGATGCCACCTGCTGGTGGACTGGTGCGCAGTCAGAAAAGAATGAGGGAGAGTTGTCTTTGACAGAAGGTCTGCAGGGTAAAACGATCACCTGTGACAACTTCTTTACTTCACAGGCCCTTGGTCTGGAGCTGCAGAAGGAAAGCTGTACATGGTGTCCCCCTGCACTGGTGTCACGGTTCTCATCCAGGTTTGCCTTCACCAAGACCCATGCTCTGGTGTCCTATCCCCCCAAAAAACTGAAAAATGTTCTTGTGATGCGCACTCTGCATCGGGATGCTGCTGTGAGCAACAGGGATGACAAAAGGCCACAAATGCAATGCATACATCTGCAAAGATCACGACATTACTACCTGCCCCACTGAGGGCACATTCAGACTGCTTTTATTCTGAAAAGTTAGTTTTGAAAAGTTAAATGTTTTGGAAATTAATGTTGACATGTTTTATATTAGTTGGAGTAAAGTTGAAGTGATAATTTACACTTTACACTTTATAAACGGTCAAACCATATGGGTAATTTTTGACTCCAGAGGACAACAGGCGCGATCATGCGTTTTTAAGTGTTTTAAAAACAGCATCTTGATTCAACTTTGACATATACCAGTCTGTGATGATCCATCAACACACGGGACTCTGATCATTAACTATAGTCACAATAATTGATGATTTGATTTATTTTTACTCAATTAAAGCTAAAAGTTCATGTAAATGATGATTTATTGGCCTTGAAATCCAAATTGAATAAATAAATAGGGTTAATGGGTTGGACTGAAGTGAGACTAAAGGTGTAACACAGAATTGATTGAAAATGTATACTATATGCATTATAAACAGTGAAGCCAGATGGGGTCAATTTGACCCTAGAGGATCAAAGGTGTCTTTTATTTGTTTATGTGTTGCCATTCAAAAAATTGAAATGATTCAAAAACAGCATCTATACTAAACTTTGACACTTACACGTCTGTGATAAGACAAATAGTCACAATAATATACAATCAACTAAATTCATTGTTTAATTTATTTTTTATCTCTTATTTTTCTACTTAAAAATGGTCTAATTTCATGTAAATAAGGTCTATTGGCCCTAAATTCCAAAACAAAGGAAAACATGTGTGTTAATAGGTTGGACTGAAGTAAGTCTAAAGGTGTAACACTGAATTGATTGAAAATTTATACTATATGCTTTAAATAACAGTCAAACCAGATGGGGTCAATCTCGGGTCAATCTGGGGTCCATATGGACTCCAGAGGACCAAAGGTGTGATTATTTTTGATTTTGGGTTGCCATTCAAAAAATTGAAATGATTTAAAAACAGCATCTATACTAAACTTTGACACTTACCAGTCTGTGATCAGACAAATTGTCACAATAATATACAGTCAAAATAATTCATACTTAAATTTATTTTTTATATCCAATATTTTGTATAATTTCATGTAAATATGAAATTATGGCCCTAAATTCCAAAACAAAGGAAGAAATGTGTGTTCATGGGTTATCACTAAAGGTATTACACTGAATTGATATAAAAGTTATACTATACGCTTTAAATAACCAACCAACAAACCATGTGGGGTCCATATGGACCCCAGAGGACCATAGGTGCAAGTCCAATGGGGGGGCAACACGAGGCTTAGGATCATACCTGTCAACATTGGAATTTCAACATAAGGGAATTTTTTTGCCGGACTACGCCCATATTTTCACAGCTCTCAGCCACCCAGCCCCAACCCATATAGTGTAAATGTAAACACATAATGGACGAGTATATACATTCAGGAAATACATGTTTATTTAAAGTATGTATTACTTGTACAGACATGTTTATAACATTTATGTATTTTATTTATTAGTTAATATCATCAATTTATTTGATGATGGATGAGTTATGTGGCTTTTGTTTCCCTCGACGAGTAGCCCATTTCCTTGCGATGGCAGAGTCGGGGAACATGTCCGCTACACTGCGACTGAAATCATCGCAGAAGCTGAAGGATACATTATTTTTAGCGCAAAGCATCGACATCTTTCCCTCAGCTTTGGTCATTTGCTTTGCCTCCGACACAGTTCTTGTCACAAATGAAGTCATTGACAGTGTATGTTTTGTGCCTCGTGCTTGCTTGGACGATTCTTCTTGCTGGCGAACATCGCTTATTCCGCCGTGTGCGATGCTAACATCTGAGTGGCACACTTTACAAAAAGCATTAGTTTTCCTGACTCTGCTTTTATTAAATAAGGGAAGGCCTCCTCTCATTTGTTCAGGTACTTATATGAAGTTTTCAACTTGTTTGACAGGTACAACTGCGTCTCCATCTATCTCCCGTTCACTGTGACTCTCATCCATATCTTTACGTCTTCTTCTACTGTGTTATTGTTCTTGTTTTCTTCTTCTGTGTATTTACTGGTGGATAACGTTTTTCAGCTAAAGTTAAACACAATACTGCCACCTGCTCTATCGGAGGCCACTGTACACTTTTTTTAATTAGGCCTTTTTCTTTTTTTTTCGGGTAAATATTTAAAAGGGGGGGGGGGGGGGGGGGGATAGAAGTAAAAATACGGGATAATCCCGGGAAAAACGGGAGGGTTGACAGGTATGCTTAGGATATACATAATTTATCAACCTTTTTATCAATGCTAAAGGCTATTTTACACACAAGACTGCTTTTATATTGATGGCCATAGTAAAGGCTGGTCATATAATTGGCTTCTGCACACATGTATTAAAGAGATGAATTTGGGGCTCCTACCATGTGAATTAAAAACCTCTGTTGCGAGTGCATTTACGTGCTCATGAGTATCCTGGTTACATGTTCCACATGTAAACACCATATCATGATTTCAGAAACTTGGATAAGCCCTTATCCCAGTTTTTAATAATACGATAGAAACTGGGATACTGTGCTAAATCACTCACAAGTTTCCTTGTAAGATGATGAATCTGACAAAGGATCTGTCACAAACATTAATTCTTGACTCCTTCTCCCTCAGGTCTGAGGGCAGACTGGCTATCACTATTGCCTCTAGAGGCACACGTGGTATTACAAGACTGGACGGAGCGTTTTAATGGTTTTAAGGTTTAAATAGAGTTTATATTCTGGCATATCTTACACATTGAACCTTTAACATTTAAGGCACACATATAATAATATAAGGCACAGTTTTAGTCTTACAAGCTAAAGCTGTGTTAAGTTAGGGTATAGTACTGGGTCTGCCTAAAGTTGGGCGCACGGGTCAATTTATGCCACAAGGTCAGATTTGGCCTGCCGAATCTTTCCAGCAAAAACTCTTTTAAAAGTAATGATAGTTATTATAAAGTGTTCCCGGGTCTCAACTTACCCTACTTTATTTTTGCATTTTAATTTACAGCAAACGATCCTTAATCACACTCTCTCCATCTTTACATGAATATTAGTCACTATGATGCCTCTGATAAATATATTTGAAACACCTGTGTGCGTGTATGTGTGTGTGTGTGCGTGTGTGTGTGTGTGTGTGTGTGTGTGTGTGTGTGTGTGTGTGTCTGTGTGTGTGTGTGTGTGTGTGTGTGTGTGTACATATTACTGTATTTACCACCAGGTGGTGCAGCTGCTCTGTATAATCACAGCACATAATGCATCTGATGTCTTAAAAAACGATTTAAATGAATAATTCTATTATTTAGGTCGATAACAGATGTAAGCTGTTAACTTTATGTTTAGGTTAACTATGTTAAATCAGTTTAACAAGATTTTAGTTAATTGCAGGAGAAAGTTTTCTCTTTTAGTTTTGTAGACATTTAGCTTTTTGACCAAAATGACAAGCAAAAGTAAACTGTACATGCCTACACATCACTGCCAGTTCATTTCCCTTTCTCAACAAATGCATAAATCCATAGCTCTAATTAATATAGTATTGTTTTGTTAGTACTCGGTTATCTGATGTGAGAGTCAAAGATTCTGACTTTCTCTGCTGTTGCTTCAAGTCTGAACTGAAATCACGTCAACAGTCGCTCGCCGTCGGCCTCAGAATCCACTGAAGGGAAGTATATTGAGTTGATTGGCTGCACATCACTTCACACACATGAACAGACAGCAACACACACACACGCACAAAAGCTCCCTTATGGCATGGGACCCCGGACATCTGCCCCTGCTGCACGCACACACACACACACACACACACACACACACACACACACACACACACACACACACACACAGGCATGTTGACCCTTCACTGCTAATCTTTGAGACAAAACACACACTGTCCAGTGACCTGTTTTTACATCCACCATCATCATGTCACTGTCCGTTACATTGTCTGTCATGCAAACCTGTAGATGTTCTCAACACACACATTCATCAAGTCCAAAACTGTATCACCCTATGACACACACGCACGCACACACACAATCTCTGTTATAAGTATATCAATGTACTGTACATAAACACACATGTAAAAACATCTCATCATATTTGTGTGTCCATTAGCTAAAACATGAAGTGAAATTTGTTCCATTTGGTTATGATTATCCATTTCCTCCTTATGCTTCTTTTCTTTTCTTTTCTTAATATATATTTTTAAGACAGAAATACAACAGAAACAACCAATAATAAACACAACAATAATCACAAAACAAAACATACTAAAAACAAAGCATGTGCACACTCAAACCTTTACATCCTTATTTTAACAGACATATGTCATCAGGCCCCACAACATAATTAGAAGTGAACATGATATAGAAAAGGAAATATTAAAGATTAAAGATTTACAATATATCCTTTCAAAATCAAATAAAAAGAAAGTAAGGAAAAAGAAATCAGTGTACCGTGGTGGTCCCCTCATTTCCTGTCATCTCTCTCTACAGTAAACTCTCTATAAAAAATACTAAATCGATTGATGTTCAAGAAATCGATCCTCCAGCTTTGAAAATAAACATTCCCCCTAACAAAATAATAAGGTTATTACAGTAATATAACTGTTTCTGTACCACAGAGGAAAATGTGGCTTAAAGAGAAGCTTCAGTGCAAAACCAATCTTTTACACAACCATCTAAAAGACAGAAACAACATGAAAGCACCAGAAAAGTTGAACTGATGACTTTTTGTTTTCTTTCACTTAATTAATTAATTGTGTAAGTGTGTGGTCCTGGTTTGGAAAATACCATTCAAGAAAAGATTATTTTTCAGTCACACACACACACACACACACACACACACACACACACACACACACACACACACACACACACACACACACACACACACACACACACACACACACACACACACACACACACCCATACACTCTCTCTCTCTCTCTCTCTCTTTCTCCACCACCGTCTTGTACACTCTCGCTGCCTGCCCTCAGCCCTACTTTATTTCAGAGGCTGATATTTCCATTACAGAAATAAAAGCATGACGGCTAATCCAGTTATATGTTCCTGGACGACACACACACCCAGATGCACACACACACATACATGCACACGCACACGCACACACACACACACACACACACACACACACACACACACACACACACACACACACACACACACACACACACACGTGATTGAAGCAAGACCTCCTGTTGTGAAAAAACTCAAACAGAGCTTTCTGGAGCTCTGGAAATAAATACCAAACATTGGTAATCCATCCACGCACGCACATACACACAACATATGGGAAAATGAGGAAAAAGAAAGAAGGATCTTTCGCAGATTTAATCCTGATCTCCACCACACTACTATCTCTTTTAAATTCATAAAGAACATATTAGAATTAATTTAGTAATTTTGATGTAGGATTCAAAGGAATGAAGCAGAATGCCGCTGGTTTATGTGTGAAAGGTACAAGGTAGTGTTGTTTTTACCTACAGTGTAATAACTTGACTTGACTAAATAAATCAGACACAATCAGCACTTGAAAACCTCAAAGAAATGTTTTGGAGCAGAGCCAGATTACTTTTTCTCCACTTAAAAAGAAGGAGTTACTTAACCCTTTGTTAATATGCCGACTTCACCTTCTCACGAGATTGTTTTTGTCAACTTCTGTTTCCAAGATCAAGAGTGACATTTCAATCTCAATTTTTAAGCCGAACACAGACATGGCGTCCTTAAAGTGCTCAGAGGAGTCAAACATTAAACATAACAGCTGCAGCTCCGTCTGCTGATGGAGCCTGCGTGATTGAAAGCTATAGAACTTCTAAGAAATGCATCTCGTAGTTATGTTGTTTGTGTCAAATAACTGAACTGAAGTTTCTATTAATTTTTACAAGTTATAGGTTGTCTTAAAGTCCAGAGATGGAGGTGGGATGAAGAGAGTGATAGATTTGCCTCAAATAGTATACATAGAAGAGGAGGTGAAGTGGGACAGTGAAGGGATGGGAGAGTTAGTGAGATGTTTCTGTCCAGAAGAAAAATAAAGATGGGGGGAGGAGAGAATAAGAGAGAAAACGTGAGCGAGGGAGAGAGAGAGAGAGAGAGAGAGAGAAAGGGAGGTATGTCCTACATGCATGGACACTCAGGTCATTCCAGATAATTATGCTACCTATGGCGTTTCCTCTCTCTCCTCCATACATTTATTAATTTACTGTGTTAACCCTCACATGCCCGAACACAAGTTAACAGAAACACTCTCTCTCCCTCTCTCTCAAACACACACACACATTATCAATTTACGTACTGTACATAAATGTGAGGTTTAATTGGTATTCAGTGCTCTTTAGTGTTCATTGATTGAGTTAATTACGTCCTTAATGAGGACACTATTTCTTCCTTTATCTCATTAAAGAGTAGGTACACTGCTTAATTGTCAGTGGCCTCAAAATGACTGGGCAAGTTGGAAGCTGCGGTCCTGCGGGAGTTAAATGTATGACAGTATGTGCCCTTACTTTCTAGGTGTCTCACGTGCTGGTGTGTGCAGGCTGGCAGGTTTTACTAGTAACATAACCTTTGGGAATATATAGAGAGGAAAATGTTGTTACACAATAAATCTTTGATTGCAACTTATAGATATCACACACATTACAGGATGCGGTATTTGGTTGCAGAAAGAACTGACACCAAAAGATTGCACAGAGAGATTGTTATTATATAAGTTATTGTTCTCATTATCCTTATTTTGAATGATAAAAAAAAACTCCAGCTTAATTTTCCTCAACACATAAGATACAAATAAAATATACATATACATAAAACATACAGTATTATAAAAGATGTAAATTAGGAAAGCTAAAATAAAACAACGCACATCACACTCATCATCCATACATTTTTATATAGAAGATTCCTCCTTAGCTGATTCATCGTGAGCTTTAAACAGTTTGATGAAGAGAGGTAACATAGTTTGTTGGAGCTGGGCTTTGGTCTGAAAGTGTGTCCTGAGGGGAGAAGTTCAAAATCTCCATACAGAGGATGAAGAGGACACTTTAAAATTGCTTTAAAACTGCCACTTGTGGAAAATGTGAGACCGATGAAGCAGTTTAACAGCTAAGATCTTATTGGCAATTTGACTAATTGTGCTGATATAGACTGGTCGTTCCACCTGTCAAGAGATTATCAAACCAAGTTATAATTGAAGAGGTTAAAGCGGCTATAATCAATTTTTTTTAATTATAACCATGTTTCAAATGATCTTGTGAAAGCAGACAGCTGTTTTCAGCAAAAAGCTCTAAAAGCCCACTGTTCCCTATGTGTTCAGCACCAAACAACAGTCAGACACAGTTAGTGACTGGCTAGTGAACATTGATGGAGGGAGTGGAGCATTTTGCAGCAAAAGAGACAGATATTTCCCTCAGGAGTTGGCCGAAAAGAGACCGAAAACAGAGCTAAAAGACAATGAATATTGTTGTTACATTCATCAGACATGACTCCAAATGAAGGTTGATGTTTTTGTGTGACTGCTGGATGTCTAAATAAACAACTGTTTTCTAACAAGTTCCACATATCAATTTAAAAGGTGATATGTCAGTGTTTTGTCCACAACTTGTTTCTGCTGCCACCAAGTGGCCAAAAGCAATATTGCTTATTTAACTTTTGAGTCTTATGTGGGTTTACGCACAACCCAAACAAAAATAATGTGCAATCGTTTCTGAGTTTTGTTGCTGATCTCTATTTATTCATCTTTTTCCTTTGTTTCGTTTGTGCTTCTGCATCACTGTCTGTCAAAATGTCAGATTCCCATTTCCCAGTTAAGGTATTATACATTATAAATACTCGCTTTAAATGAGCTCAACAGGGAGAGCTCTAACGTGTGTTTCAATCCCTGAATAAGGTGAGTAACTTTGCAGAGTTGAAGCACGATTAGCATAATACATGTAGTTTTTATGGATGCACTTTTTATTCAGGGTTTCTTATGGACCCTGTGAGTGAAAACGTCAGTGCAGACATGTGAATGTGCATCAGATGGTGTCTTAATTCATGGTAAGTAGGCTTTTTCTGAGAATCCTCCAAAAGGTACACACACACACACACACACACACACACACACACACACACACACACACACACACACACACACACACACACACACACACACACAAACACACATACACACACGTTGGTCAAATGTTAAGGATTTATTAATTCATGGGTGTCTTTTTAAATCTTACAGTTGAAATGTTTCCTCCTTGCAGATGGACAGAATACTGATTGAGAAAGAGAGAGAGAGAGAGAATAAAAAGAATTGGAGGAAGGGAAGAACAGGGAAAAATGGTAATGATGGAGTGAGGGAGAGAGAGGGGGAATTAAAAAAATCAGTACTCAAAAATAATAACCATGTCATGGCCTGATTGGTTTGGTTTCCCCATATTTAACTCAGTGGACTGGGAAATGAGAGAACGACAGAGAGGAATGGTGGCAGATTGAAAGAAAAAAAAATCAAACAAAAGACAGAGAATGAATAGAGCAAAAGAGAGAAACAGAAAACGAAGCAAAAAGGGGGGATGGGGAAAAAGAAAGAAAAAGAGAAACAGAAGAAAAGGAAGAGAAAGGGAATGTGGATAGTTCAACATAAAATCACAAATGATTGTTTTTACACCCCTGTTCATATATGGATTAATCAAACAAGATACACTACATTATGGAAATAAAACCGCGAGTGGTTGGTAATTTTTCCACTTTTGACAGAGCCAAGCTAACTGTTTCCCACTGTTTCAAAATCTTTATGCTAAGCTAGGCTAACCACAAGACACAGGCATGTGATTTAAATCAATATTTTCATAAAACAAGAAACAAAATAAGATGATGTTCCAAAGTGTTGAACTTTATGCACTTTGGCAGTGAATATTTTGTGTTTTGAATTCAGTGCTAATATGTAAAAAAATAAATGCCATTATGCTTTCCACAACACATGTTTTGCTAATAGGAGAATGAACCCTTATACAGCTAAACTAAAGATTATGATGATGTGCAACATTGGCTAAACCCCTCCCCAGGACGGCCATTGCTCAATAGCAGAGCAATTGTATCCAGACACAGCTTCGACTTGACGTGACAGTCTTTGGATTTGTCACGTCAAGATGGATTCATACTCCAACAATTTAGCATTACACTTCTATAACATTGTCAGACTAATGATGGATAAAAAAAAAAAAAGGATCAAAATCGATGCAGCAGATATGTCGTCTTTTCTATTTCATGCATTCTTTTTCTTTGTGTGCTCAAATGACCCACAATGCAACTCGACAGTTCAGTGTAAGGTTTGGTTTTGTGAATAATATATGTGTATTTCGTAATAATGTATGTGCTGTAGATTTGGCTGCTGGCTTGCTGTAGTATAAATGTGGTCAATACATTTCATGATCTCTTGACAAACTTTACAGTCGTGGTGGCCAAGGAGTTCTGCTTTTGGTAGATGAAATGATTTGCTTCAAGTTTTGTTCTACAAGCTTAAGAAAAACAAAGTTGTAATCACATAATGCCACAGAGAGAAAAGTGTGTGAACAGCTTTCTTAACATGTAAATAAACAAGTATCCCGTCTAGCTTGTAGGAAACATCACATGAGGTGTGATCACTGCAGAGGCACAAAGAAGAACTCCACTAACAGCCGAGCCGACACCAAAAAGAAATGAAAGCTCCGGTTTGCCTCATTACACCAGCCTTTAGCCTCGGCCTCAGACAAGAAGTAATGAGCAGCAGGACAGCCAGTCATTAGCCTAAATAGCTGCAATGGCAAAGCAAAGTCACGTTGCTTTCAGATGGCGACATTTAAACCTCTTTGAGGAAATGTTGGGCTTCCCCTTGGGAAAGATTCACGATTATACTTCAAACTCCTCTGAATTAAACATGAGACTGGTTGCATTCCTTAATGAAATGATTCTCTTTAATTGATTGTTATTACTCGTAAATCGGTAAATACACAACTTTTAAGGTTTTATAGCAACACACTTTGTTACATGTTATAATGTATATAATCTTATCTATAATTCACAATGAAATGATCTCTCTTCTTCTATAAGCACCGATGCTTAAACTGATTCAAAAAGCTGCAGGTCGATAAAGAAAATACTGGAAAAACTGTAACATGAACTTTGATTTCATGCTTCTGGTGCATGTGTGTGAGAGTGTGTGTGGTTTTGTGTCTGAACACTGATTTCACGCCTCTGACGGGCTCTGAAGCTTAAAATGATCTGCAGCGAGAGAGGAGGAAGAAAGAAGACTTAATATGAATTCAGGATTATAAAACTCATAACACCCAGAGGAGAGTTTCAGTCCTGATTGAATGTTTATTGACATAAAACCTGTGTCGCTGCTGACAGCGGTGGGAGGTTGAGTCCTTTTACAGAGTGTAACATTTTATAATAAAAAACAGCTCTCCTGGCAGTTTTCATTGTTAACAGAAAAACACAGCAACAATATTTGTTTCTGTAAATGTGGGGATCTGGCTTGTAATTAAATAAGTACATTTGGTTCAAATGAACCAAGAAACTCTAAAACCAAGAAGCCTGTCCTCTGTGTGTTCAGGCATGGATGCTGTTTCTCTCAGGTCTGCTCTGGTTTGAGTTTCAGTTCTGCTATAAAGGATTTAATTTGCATTATTCTATATTAGTCTTATTGCCAACAAGACTAAAAAACATCAAGAAATTGGTCTCCTTCCGACGATCCTGTCGGTGGCTGTCCATTTGTTTCTACTGAAGATGCAAATCTTCTCACAATAGTGTTATTTTAGAAAGGCTCAGTAGTTTCCTGAAACAGCTGGGCACTGTAGTTTTTTGCAAACATTAATCAAACAGAAGTAAATAGTACTTTCATCTGGGACCATTTTCAGATGCGGATTATTACACATTCGTTGGTCTCGTGAGTTTTTATGGCAGCAGGATGTTGTTTGTGCGACCAAATAAACAGATAAACGTGATTAACTGAAACTATTTGTTGGATCACAGTTCACATATCAAGTGTTTGTAAAAATAACCAAAGGTATTAGATTAATAATGCCTTTTAATCTAATCTAATACCTTTTCTTATTTCAGTAATTTTATAAGGCTTTTTGATTCTTCAGTGCTGCAGTTTGCTGTCTGTCACCGCTCTGTTTGTTTTCTTCCTCCTGAAGGGCTCTGTTATACATTGAGCAAAGTTTACACTGATTCATTACAGCCTCTCTCGCAGCAGAAATGTGCTGACTCATCTCCTTCTTTGATGGACAGAGATATTACACAAATCTGACTTTTAGGGCAAATCCTGCAGCAATAACAGTTTATCAGCTCGCAGCAGATGACTCCACGCTTCAGGCAGAGTGAATGGGATATAAACAGCATCAACATGTTACCAATCTGTCATTTAACATTAATTCACAACATGCGGTCACTTTATTAAACGGAGGCCCAAAACTGTTAATTGTCTTCTATTTATATTTGTCTTTATTCTTGATATTCATCTGTTACTCCATTCTTCCTCTTTGCTTTACCAACCCTCTCACCTGTCATTACACCTCATTTATGCTCCCTCTCTTTCTCCCCCTCCCCACCCTTCCTGTGTTTTTCCACAAGTTGAATTACTGTAACCTCACTTTCCCTCTGATGACTCCTGTGTCCATATAGAAATCAAATACATACAATTTAATTCATGCACATTTCTCCCGAGGAGAAACACATGAAAACACATGAAAATCTTTTAATTATTTCTCTGTCTTACACAAACAGTGAACTGTATTGGCCAGTATTGTTGACGTCTGGATCAAATCCACACACAGACTCTGAACCCAAATGTGTTGTTTACTTTTCCTGTCGGTGCTGCTACAAAAAGCCTCTTCTTCATGACCTGAAAGTCATTTTCTTCACATTTAACGGTGAGTGTTCGGTGACTGCAGGGCTAACAATTCGTAATGAAATGTTTATTCCATAAACAACTTAGTTAAAATGAATAATCAAAGATATTCATCCATACTTCAAAAAACTGTTTTTGTATCAGTTATATCATAATTTCTATTTGTTTGTCTTGTTATCTGAAGTCATTTTAAGTCTTATATTATTAATTACTGCACACTGTCAATCTTTTTTTTACTTCCACAAAATTAATTCCCTGCCTTTAATCCAGCTGTGACACTATTGTAAATATTTCCTTCTTTATTTTTAGTTCTCAGACGTGACGGTGCTTTCAGTCATAATGAGGAGCTCTGTGGTGTTTTGCTTGGCTGTCAGCTTTGCCATGTTTGGATTTGGTAAGAAAAAAGATGTTGGAGAAGGAATCAGTATTGCTTTCATTAATGCGCTCTTATTTATTTTTTTTGCTCATGAAAAGCGCAGCCAAGTGGGGCCAAGTCAGAGAGATTATATGTTTTGCAATGAGAAAACATATCAGCCTGAGGGAATGTTTTGGCAGATCAGTGTGCAGCTTCCATGTTCTGCTCTTGTGTCATGTGCCTCAGGTTCAAACTATGCAGAGTCAGTGATAAATATTCATTCATAATATTTTCTATGACGTTTTAAGACGTGCAGTTTGCTTTGTGGACAGTTGCGTCGTAGCCTTTTGGTTTGATTTATTGACAAGATTCTAATCTATTTATGAAAAACAACATATCAGGGGCTTCTTTTAGTCAAGGATAGAAGGATAAAGACCTATTGCAATGGTTGAGGTTGTCACAGTCCACCGTCCTTTTAGTCATTATCATTTCAGCAGAGGGAAGTAAAATGTACAGACATTTTGGCTGTGGCTTCTACAGCTTGCACAGCCACGCTTCAGGGTTAAATACATTTAACCTAACATTAAATCCCCAATTCCATCAACCCAAAATAAAATATACATACACAACTCTATCCAGATTATACGAGCAAACACCTTCAATATCTGACAGTAAAAAGATGTTTGACATTTTGTGAAATATGCTTATTCTTGGCAAAAGTTAGAAGATTGATACCACTCTCATGTCAAGTGGTATCAATCTTCTCCTCTCAGAAACATGACTTGCACACGTTCTGACTGTACCACTTCAGACTGAAGCAATAACCTGAATTCATTGAGCTCTCTCTCTTCTCCAGGCCTCTCGCTGCAGTGTTACTCCTGCACTGATGGTTCCTCCAACAACTGTGGAGTCAAACAAGAGTGTCACCAAGGTGAAGACAGCTGCCTCAAACTCACCGGTGGTGGTAAGTATTGTTAAAATGTAAATCCTTAAGATTTAGTCATAGTTGATTTGGTGACAACCTATTTACTGGTAGTATCAGTAAATGCAGTTTAATACTACAGGTCATAACATACTGAGGGCAGCAAAACTAACCCAACTCACTCACAAACAAATACATGTTTAATAGTAAAATCCAGGCAAATATTGGCCTTTTTCAATCATTTTGTGAGCAACCGGGATCTGATTTTATGCTGCACACGGCATTAGTCTGTGAAAGTGAAAGGTTACCTGGTTGGCTGAGAAGCTGGAGGTTGCAGCTCTTCGTCTAACAGCTGTGGATGCTTCTTCTTGTTCCATTACTTGCTGAAATATTTAAAACTGATCCGCTGTCAAAACCCCCCGAAAATGATTGTTGACTTGTTTTGTAGCCGCATTTTTGATCAACGATAGCGGTCAGAGTTAAGCGCACTGAATCAAAGTCAACTCATGTATACCCAGTTAAATGCTTTTAATGTGAAGCTGCAGCGATAGGAAATATCTGTTTTCTGCGATATCTGTTATAATGTCATTGTTCCCAAGACTAATGCTGTGCCTCTCACACTGTCTCCCCTCAGAAAAGACCTACACTGGATGTATGAGGTACGCAGACTGTGACTTCATGACTCTGGCTGTCAGATATGGCCTCGCTGATTTCGAATTCAACTGCTGTCAGTCAAAACTCTGCAATGGCCAAGAAAAAGGTTTTTGGGAGAAATTTAAGGATTTATTCGGGTAAAAAATGAGAAAAAATTACATTTACAGTCTCAAGTCCTGATTTTAGTAATGTAGATCCTTTCACGTAGTGTGTAATTGTTGTGAAAGTCTTAATAAAAATATGTCAGGTAACAAAATCAATGGTCTTTCTAGAGAAAGTGTACTTTTAAGTTTTGACGCTGAGGTCAACAAAGCAAGAGTGAAACATGTTTGACTGACCTGATGTCAGACACACACACACACACACACACACACACACACACACACACACACACACACACACACACACACACACACACACACACACACACAGAAGGTAACTCAAGGTCTTGTCATGCTGGTGGGGTTGCCACAGACCATTTGTCTTTCTACATTCACTGCGAATATCTTCATTTCATCAAGATTTCTTTGTCTATATTGCATTCTGAAAGTCTTATTTTCTGAAACATTTCGATATAAATCAAGATTTTTTTGTGCCAGTTATCTTGATTCCAGTGGCGCAATTCTATTTTAAATTCTGTCTTCTTTTTTCTTTACAATGTTATATTTTTAGAAATGTGTTGTACAATACATATGTGCACACCACATTTTACTTTGATCATTTAAAGCTGCTGTGAACTAAAACAATCATGTGGCATTCAGCGATCCACATTCACTCTTTTATGCATCTGTACATTATGATGATGATTTATTTGATTTAATTTAGTACTTTAATACTGCTGTACAATTAAAAAAACACATTTTAAAAAGAACAAATATTGTTGAAGATAAAATGTGTCACTTTTCATTAATCTTAGACATCATACCGTGGGGAAAGACTGAGAAAGACGTATAGACAAAGGAAAACAGATCCAGTAGAGAGGCGGGTCAACACCATGATGCTCTTTGTGGCTCAGTGCGCTGAAACACACTCCATGTCCACTCAGGGCCGTGTGTGATGGCTGGATTCAAACCTATGATTCCAAAAGCATTAAACACAACCTGAAAACAGTCTGAAGAAGATCATCGAAGTCCACGACTGTTGCCCTTGAATATTAATTAAGATCGCATTGAGTTTCTAAACGAGCTGCAGCATTCCCCTAAAGCCGATTATAGAATAATGTGCTGTTTCTGAGTGAGTGAGTGTAATGTCTTAATTTGTTGACTTTAATCAAAAGAAACACAACATCTGTTACCTAATGTAACAATGTGTGTGTGTGTGTGTGTGTGTGTGTGTGTGTGTGTGTGTGTGTGTGTGAGTGTGTGTGTGTGTGTGGGTGTGTGTGTGTGTGTGTTTGTGACAAGTCACAAAATAAGACTGCATGAGGACATTTCTTCTCCACAAAGAACAGATTTTTGAAGTTAGAAAGTCAAGGGTTTTAGGGACTCCATTCCATGAGTGTCAAAAGCAAGTGATGCTATTTTATACAAAAGATAAACGTGTGTGTGTGTGTGTGTGTGTGTATGTGTGTGTGTGTGTTTGTGTGTCTACATGCTACAACCCTGTCCAGGTGGCTCGATAATTAAGAACATTTCTCACACTTGATTTTACATCGAAATCTCAATGATAACATCTGGCCGAAACAAGGAAAGGTAAAGGTGTGTGTGTATGTGTGTGTGTGTTGTGTGTGTGTGTGTGTGTGTGTGTGTGTGTGTGAATGACTAAGAAAGAGAGACCAAAATAAGCTTAAGTTTTGGGTGGAATCAGTAATCTTTTGGTAATTTTTATTAGAATAAAATAAAGATTATTAAACATATTAAGAATTAAAATGTTTGCATGCGTGTTCCTCCTATTTTACGTGGAATACCCACAATAAAACAGGACACAGTCATAAAAGCATTGCTCCATAGCGGCACTTATGGTTAAAAACATGATACCTTTAAATTGTAATGCGTTGAGCTCTCGAGGCCAGTGTAAAAAAAAAACCCAAAACCACAATCTTGCCACCAGAAGAAAAATGATCAAATAAAAAGGAAATGTTATATTTATATATATTTATATATATATATATAATGTCATATTTCAGGAAATCAACAACATTTTCTTGTTGGCTGGTTGTTGGTTTATCTGCTTGTCACAGGTACATGTGTCTGTGATCAAAACCCCTAAAGATTGAAGAATATATTTCAGAGGCAATGATGGAACAGGGAAAAACTGATCTGTCAGCTTGTCTGATCAGCCAGTAAGACTGACAGGGAGGAAAGCTTCTTGCTTCAGAGTCGAGTGCATTTCACAGACGAACCAGCAGCGTGACACTGAAGGAAAAAACAACAGCTGACACGTTGTAAAGCCTTTGTTCAAGCACTGAAATATACACAGAGACGGATTTGAAGCCTAAAGCAGCACATGTGACTGTTTTAGCTGAGATCCATAAACAGCAACCATAATCAGACAGAGTATCAGCTGCTTTCTGAAAGGTAGAAGCCTGTTTTTAATTAACAGCAGGTGTTTTGTCGGGTGTTGAAACAAGAAGATGTCTCAGCGAATAATTGAAGTTTAACATTTTGAGAAGAGTTCTTGTTCAGACTGCGTGACGCCTCAGGAGCTTTCTGTTTTCTCTTCACACCTCTGCCCTCTTCATAGTTATGAAGACGTAATGCTGTTTTTTAAAAAGTCAAAGACTTCAAATATTCAGCATCATGAGATTGTTGGCGTTGTGTCTGCTGCAATGTGCAGTGGCTTAAGAAAAGAAAGCACAGCCCTCCCACTACTGACTGTTTTAGTGATTAATGAAACCAATTAAACTCAATTTTAAGGCAGCACTTCCTCTAAAGAGAAGAAGAAGAAGAAGAAGAAGAAGAAGAAGAAGAAGAAGAAGAAGAAGAAGAAGAAGAAGAGGCATATTTCTCAAGTGTAGAACGATTCATTCCATTAATCAACCTTCAATCTGACTTTTCCCAGCTTCACCAAGACAAGCAGATAAGCAGCATGGATAAACACTCCTTTCTTTTATTTACATTAGACGATACTATGAAGGGGCTTTAAAGCTGTTGATGCTTATAAAGGACAAGTTCCCTACCTGTACGGATCGATAACGGGCTTCTCTGTTCATGGGTAACTGGTTTGTAACTGTGTCTTTCTGGTTATCAAAGCAGCAACTGGTTTTATTTTCTCTCCCTGTTGCTGTTGCACTGTTGCACAGCAGACTATCGCCATGGAAACCAGACCTGTAGAGGGCTTTGTATAATTTTTCAGTATTTTTTATATATAATCTCCTTTAATCCTGAACCAATTAGTTTCAGACCAGGACAGAGAGGAGGAACGTCTCCCTCTCTCTCCTCTTCCCCTTGATGATTTTCTTTTTGTCTTCCTCGTTTCTCCAAATCGGTCTCTCCCTCTCTGTGTCCATCTAAATCTGTCTTCATTTCTTTCTCCATATTTTTGCTTTAGGCGCAACAACTGCTGCACATAGACACGCACACATGAACACTCATACACCAGATCATCCCACATTAATTTTGCTTCCTATTAATCCAATTAGCTCTGAGAAATTGTTGATTTCGCTTCATCTGTTCTCTCCTCATGTCCCTCTTTTTTTGTGTCCTCCTTTTAGTCCTTTCTTGGTTTCTCCGAAAAAACCCACTACTACTTCTTCTTCTTCTTCTTCTTCTTCTTCTTCTTCTTCTTCTTCTTCTTCTTCTTCTTCTACTACTCATACATCTGTAATACAAACTACAGCAATAAACCTGCATGGTTTTCCAACAGATCAAATTGCGTGAATTTTTTAAAAT
>NC_041365.1:9345639-9509911 GCF_900634415.1 Cottoperca gobio | reverse complement strand
TTTTCAGTCAGTTTCAACTTAACGCAAATGCTTCGTATGAAACTTCTCAGTTACTTGTGGAGTGTGATATGCAGAGCAAAACTCTGTGGATTCAACTAAGTACCCCCTCTCTCTCTCCCCCTCTCTCGCCCTACCCCCCCCTTCTCTCTCTCTCTCTCTCTCTCTCTCTCTCTCTCTCTCTCTCTCTCTCTCTCTCTCTCTCTCACACACACACACAGATTTCCTCTTTGTCTTGGTGATAATATGTAATGACCACTCAAGCATGGAGGGCCAATATAGCCGAGGTCGAAGGTGAAAAGGGGGTAGGGGCGTGCCGGTTCAGCAGCATGAGTGTGTGTGCTTGGATGACTTTCCCTCACTGAGAACACCTCTTCAGAAAACACACACTTCACATCCAGAGAGGACATCAGCGTGACTGCAGACATACCTGACAGCACTATCAGCACTGAACTCAGAACGGCTCTCATGTTCAGTTGTTGCAGGAGTCGTACCAACTGAACTGTGAGACGTAATGTCATGTTTGTTGGTGAAACTGCAGCCAGATGCTGTCAGCACATGATCCCGCTCACCGTCGTTAAACTTCAGGAAGTAAGAAGCACAGAGAAGTGATGACTCATACGATATGGTCTTCAACGTAAATATGACCAATATAAGATGTTGCTGTAGATTAACTTCCTATACATCATGCCTTAGAAACAATAATTCAGCGCAGATGTCCATCTATAACAATCTTTATTGCAGATCACAAAGTAACAACCATGTATGATACATTTGTAATATCTGTGCAACTGGGAAGTAAAACTTACCCCTAGACTAATTACATTCATTTTCTTATAAATTATTTATTGCGGTACAAAGTGTCAGCATATTACTACACATTTCTTTATGTTTATGTTTTTATGTAATCGTTAAAAGCAGTGAAACTTGGTGATATTAGAAAGGTTTCCATCCAAATGTATCGCAAATGTTAAGAACATTTTGAGAAAATGAAAATGGGAATGAACGCTTGTTTCCATCCAACTCTGTGTGCGATTAATAGGAGTTAAGCAGTAGGTGGTGCCAATTTTCCAATTGAAAAGCCATAATAGCATTGCAGAAGAAGAGCGTGAACACGATAATGTAAGTAAAAGATCGCAAGTCGAACAGGGGAAAACATTGTAGAAAACTGGATGGAAATGTGTGAGGAAGGTTACATCAGATCTGTGTGGAGTGTTCAGACTATCTATCTTCTCGCATAGTGTTTTTATTCTCATTCTAGTAGGGCAGATGAGAGCATAAGTGGTGAAATCTGATTGCAAAAATGTTGTGGTTACAGAAACAATTTAAACAGAAAATAACTGAAATAAAACTGACTCCACTTTTACCATTTTCCTGTATTGGATTTGTTTACATAGTATGCATTTATTGGATCAAAGATACCATTTTTTTAAAACTTCAAGGCCTCCAAAGACATAATGAGACTCAGGATTGCATCTTTAAATATAATTGTTTTTCAGTTGTACATGACAACAAAGGAAAAGACAGTGGGGTGACGTCCTAGAGTGGCACACAAACACACACACACACACACACACACACACACACACACACACACACACACACACACACACACACACACACACACACACACACACACACATACACACACACTCCCACCAGACTCTAGTCCCCATATGGACCCTCTCCGGAGAGAAAAAGCTATCAGGGAGGCGTGTACGTGTGTTTTTTACGACGTGAGTGTGTGTGTGAGCAGAAGAGAGGCCAGTGCACCAGTCTGGAAATAGGGGACACATTAATCTTATTTGTCATAACCTGTCCCTTGAGACGCTTGGACCCCCCTGTCCCCATGCCCACCCACCCACACACACAGACACACACGCACGCACACACACATACACTGACCCCCTCCTGTGTGCTATCGGTATCTGCGACGGACAGAGAGAGTGAGGCTAATTACATGTGAGAGTTAAGACGGTGGAAACAAGACAAAGACCGTGCTGCTGCTGCCGCTGCTGTTGTGTGTGTGTGTGTGTGTGTGTGTGTGTGCGTGTGCATGTGCATGTGCATGTGCGTGCGTGTGCGTGTGCGTGCATTCATGGGCTTTGTTTGGGTTATAATATAATTCACTTTGTGTCCTTTGCTGTTACTATATCACAGTAACACAAATTACCCTTACCTCTCATTAGTCCATGATGGTGTCCAAACTTTGTGTGAGTGTGTGTGTGTGTGTGTGTGCGTGCGTGCGTGGTGTGTGTGTGTGTGTGTGTGTGTGTGTGTGTGTGTGTGTGTGTGTGTGTGTGTGTGTGTGCACGGGCAGGACAAAGGGACATTATGCAGGACTATTTTCTCCCCGTTTTGTCATGGTGCTGTTGGCTGAAATACCCCACGGACGCCCCGGACGCGGTTCTTGTTGTGAAATCTGCAACAACCTTAGAAAAAATAAGATTCTGATACATGTTACATGTTTCTGATACACTCTCAGGGAGAAAAAGCATTTGATTAGGGAGAAGTTATAACATGTTTGTGCTTGTAAAACCAAATTCTAAAACACTATTAGCAATATAAAAATTCAATCTTGATACAAATGGAATAAAGCAAGTTACTGGGAAAACAGTTTTTCTCCAATGTCTCCACGGTGAACGAATATTCCAAAAACTGAGAAAATTCATGATGAATTGAAGAAGGGGCTGCGTTTAAAAAAAGCAAAACTATAACAAAACATCCACTTGTGAAGTAAATCCAAGTCTCATTTACAAAAAAACGTTTTTTAAATAACTTTATTCTACAAGTTTCTTCTATAGTATTGCATCAATCTGGAACAATAGGGTGGTTTTATTTATATTGCTGATAGATCAACCCAGTGACTTGCTGTATAGAAGCTGTCAGTCACAACTAAAAATGATTACACACCACATGAGCCAGACATGAAAACAGTCGAAAAATTTCGTCGACAAATGTGCAAAGCCAGAAGAAAACGAGACAGCTGAAGAAATAGTGACAACTCTGACTGAGTCAGCACTGAACAAACACCGATGACAACCAAAATTGTGTTTTGTGTTTGCAGCATAACACCTAGCTTCTAACCAGCAGTGGGATGAAACTGAAAACACTGCAGAACCTGAATAAATACAAGATTATCAACACAGTCTGTAAATACCAATCATTTCATTCATTTTCTTGTGACACACATTGTAAGGTGCTTTGCTTGTTTTCAGGCTCAGTAAATGTCCTATATATTCAAGATGCAACATTTCTGCAGGTGGGCACCAACATCTCACTGATAAAAGTCTATTTCACCTCTAAACTGGGTCCATACAATCTCCAATATTCACATTTTAGTTGTAGTAGTTTGGCATATTTATTGTATTCTAATGAATTCTTTATATTGTGTATTGCATGTATTGCATGTAATACCTGTCAGTGGGCAAGAATAGTCAAATTCGACCCAACTGCTGAAACTCTGAGAGCCGGTCAAAGAACACTGCTGTCTTATAATCTTCACGTGTGGCTGATCCATCTGTGTTTATGTTAATATGTTAATGTTAACCGGGGGCTGTAGTCCGTGTAACGTTACGTTAGTTTGTTTATTGGACTAATAAAAAACGACCCGCATATTCGTCTCGTCTTCCCGGTGGCAGCACAGCCGGGAGAGCAGCCGGCCGGGGAGGAGAGAGGTCGCCGGAGCCGGCACTCAGCAGCCGCTTCAGTCAGACGAAACGAGGTGGTGCAGGTGGTGTTCTCTTTTCTGCCACTTTGGATTTAGTCCAATAAACAAACTATAAAACAGACTGTAATATTTATTTGTGAGTCAGGTACAACACATCCATGGTCAGGCAGCTGTACTTCTTCTCCCTCTGTACTCAGGGCAGACTGGCGCTACAGTGTCTCACTATCACTTCTAGAGGAACAAGTGGTATTAAAGGCTGTCAGTTAGACTACTCATCTCAGAAGATATCTCTGCAACACAACACACAGACATCTTTGACAAAACGTCAACACTGTTATCTCTTCACATTCTGCCGATAATGTTAGTTAATTGTTTTAATGTTTTGAGTTTAAATTCTAGCATATTTTACACATTGAACCTTCAACCATCACCTCATGATATCTGTTTCTATCACTTTCACTAATTCCACTGCATGTTACAGCTCTACTCGACTCGACTCACTCTTTTTCAGTTTTCTTCTAGGAAAGGTTGTGGATAGTACCTGGTACTTTTTTTAGTACCATTGCAGCCGAGGTCCCAAGCGAGCTGTGCCGATACTGAAAGGTGGAGTTTAAACACTGCAGACCACTGATTGGTCACCACACTCAACCCAGATTAGAAAAAAATGGCAGCCGGCAAATCTACGCTATACAACACGCCTAACAATTGAAAAAGTGCAGAGTTCCTCTGTTTGGTGAAAGGGATTCAGCGATTCTCCCGTTTACACAGCAGTTTCAAGTGCCATCGCTACGGCAAACAGCTGCGGTGAAATTCTAAAAAGTACCTGATACTAAAAGTGAGTCGAGTTGATTAGAGCTGTACCATGTGGCTAATTTCCCCCCCCCCCCCCCCCCCCCCCCCCCCCCTCTCTCTCTCTCTCTCTCTCTCTCTCTCTCTCTCTCTCTCGCTGTCTTCCTCCTCCCTCAGGCCGAACTCCAGCTATCAGATTCCTCTCTGCTTGGTTCTTTTCAATTAGACTTGCTTGTGTGTGTGGTGTGTGTGTGTGTGTGTGTGTGTGTGTGTGTGTGTGTGTGTGTGTGTATGAATGTGTGAGTGTGTATGCATATGTGTGTGACACCTTAGGAAAAGGCACCATGGTGAATTCCATTAAGAAGTTGCTCATTTTCCAACACTCAAACGCAGCAAGTGTCCGCCCACTCTTCTCTTCTCTGACTCATTCTATTAGGGCAGATGAGAGCACAAGTGGTGACATCTGATTGTATTATTGGTGATATCATCGCGTGTGCACATGGGACACATACTGTCAAATGTTGTGGTTACAGAAACAATTTAAACTAAAAAGAACTGAATTGTTTACGTTGTTTGCTAATGTGAGCTAATTTAAAGTGTCTCTGTATGTTAACCTGTGATGGGTTCAGATGAGCTTTTGTTCCTCATCATTTTATTCCACTGTTGTGTTTTATGTTTTGTTTTTTACAATACTCTATATTGATTGTCTTTTTTTTAGATTTGCAATGAATAAGATATTGTTACGGTAATACCATCAAATTTATATAGGTAATGTTACCATCTTGTTTTTTTGGAGCCAGAAGTCTAATTTACTTTAAATGGGACCATACATTTAAAATAAAAACATCATGTTGTATTGAAAAACACTTGAAACTAAAGTTTGAGAAAAGTTTACTGAGTTAATAAATCAAGTGAGAAGTGGGGTCATTTTCTCATAGACTTCTATACAATTGCCTCCTGCTGGCCATTTGAAAGAATTCAGGTTCAAGGCACTTCGGCATTGGCTTCACTTTTCAGACCCAGAGGTTGACTCTTGTGTAATACAGACCTAATACATGTGTTTAATACAAATAAAAGTTTTTGACCACTAGTGGTGCTATGGAACAATTTTAAAATCCATTTTCATCTTGAGCTCTGCGAGCACATGTATGAACACCAGGATGCACGTGATGGCAATCCATAAAACATGAAAGAGGACGAGAACAGATGACCAACATCTGAAATGGAGGGATTAACAGATGAAAACAGCTTGTCAGTTTCTAGCTAAACCCGCACGTCAAATCGAGAATGTCATTTCAGGAAGAACCTCAGCATCAGCTGTTTCAGCTAGTGCCCCAGAACGTTATATATTAACGATCAAGTGATAAAGCTCGCAGACCAGCTGTAGTAATTATGACGAAACAGAGGAGGATGTCAGGTGACGGTATTTGAGTGTAATTCAAACTATTAGCTCTTCATGACAAATCTAAACCTAACCAAAGCTTGTCAAACTTCTGGATGTCTTTTTAGAGGGAACTAACAGACAATGACTTAATGTTTTTATTTGGAGAACTTGTTGGTCATAGTGGTGGTGAATTAAACTTGTATTTACCTAAAAGATTGGCCAAAAGGGGGCTTCAATGTCCTCCCTTGCTTTTGTTGTCTTCACTTGCATCATTTGAAATGTTTGGAGCAACACAATTTCACTGTTGATGATGTTCAGACTGTGTGACACCAGAGCCAATTTATTGCAGACAAGATCAGTGAATGTGTGTGCGTGTGTGTGTGTGTGTGTGTGTGTGTGTGTGTGTGTGTGTGTGTGTGTGTGTGTGTGTGTGTGTGTGTGTGTGTACGTAGTCTATAAGACAGCCTGGGGGTTAATTAGAGAATAGTAAACAGAACACATGTGGCAGCTTAATATCCCCTCTGCCTTACAGCTTATTTCACACCCCACCCGCTCTGTTGCTCTCTCCCTGTTGTGCGTGCATGCGTGTGTGTGTGTGTGCGTGTGTGTGTGTTTATCTGTATAGTCGGGGTCATGGGCGTTCCCCAACCACCTATCCCAGAGGCACTACCCCCCCACCCCCCTACCCTCTACACCCACACACAGCCGTGGTGCTGCTGGTGCAGGTGTGTGTGTGGTTTGGAGGTAATTTAAACCAGATGAGGTGGAGTTTTTCAGCCTGTGGTCCTGTCACTTCATCAATATCGAAGAGATGGAGGGATGCTGGAATGAGGAGATGAATGGTTGGGTGGAGGAGAAGAAAGGGGGAAAGCTTTGTCTCACATAAAGGGCAGGAAGAGGACAAAAGATTAGGGAATCTATCTATCTATCTATCTATCTATCTATCTATCTATCTATCTATCTATCTATCTATCTATCTATCTATATATATATATATATATATATATATATATATATATATATATATATATATATAATATAGCTCTGACCTTCTGATGCTGGTGTATGATAGCAAGTTCTAGAAAAGAAATAATAACTGAGAGACAGATAGAAAGAGAGATAGAAAGGAAATATTTTGTTTTTACTTCAGGGCAACAACATATTGGTACAAATGAAAAAAGAAGAAATCAAACTTATATTGACTTTTCACATTCTTTAATCGATTATTGATGCGTCGCTGCTTTTTACAATCTCAAATTCTGGAATGTCCATAACACTGTATTGTTTGGGATATCTTGACTGCTTCCTCTGTGTGTGTGTGTGTGTGTGTGTGTGTGTGTGTGTGTGTGTGTGTGTGTGTGTGTGTGTGTGTGTACATATGGATCTTAAATGCGGTAAGTGGTATTATTTTATAATATATGTTTTTTATTGTCAACATCACAATATCTAATAACAGTCAGATATAAGTTTTTTGACTCCTTTTCAAATATTAACTTGTTATTGTGAATTAATTTTGGCTCAAAGACTAAAACCAACAATGCGTTGCTCTTAGTCGTTCAACACTTCCCGACTATCCTACCTTTTGTAAATCTTAAAGAAAGACTTCAACAATGGTTGAATTTATAATTTCACTGCCCTAACTACATATAGATTCAAAGTTAGGTTAAGTGAAAAAACTTCCCTGACAATAAAAACCCTGAGTGTGAATTGGGAATCCTTTTTCTTGGCACTGAGGGCAATCATATCCACTCATCCATGGCACACTTACTCTCCCCTGCGTCTGTTCATTGTCAAACTACTGTCTGTTTATGATGCCTCTTATTTCCTAATTATAAACACAAATTTCATAGGAGGTCTGGTTGCCACATTCAAGGCATTTACGCTTGACGACAGGGTGCTTTTTCCCCCGAGCGTCGTAGTCTGAACTTCCGCAGTTCTTCCAGCGTGAACCAGCGACCGAGCAACAAAAGACCAATCTGTTAGACCAATAAATGAGCAGTCAGGTGTGTGTGTATGTGTGTGTGTGTGTGTGTGTGTGTGTGTGTGTGTGTGTGTGTGTGTGTGTGTGTGTGTGTGTGTGTTTCCGAGCAGTAAATGAACACTCTCTCTATCTCTCATCTATCAAACTCTTGACACCAGGAGCAGCTGTGAGAGCATGCGCGCACACACACACACACACACACACACAAACACACACACACCCACACACACACACACACACACACACACACACACACACACACACACACACACACACACACCCTCTACTACTTTAGCAATTTAGGATAATTAGCCTACTATACAATGTCCGCCTGTGGTCCCCAGGGGTTCTGTGGGCTGTGTGTGTGTGTGTGTGTGTGTGTGTGTGTGTGTGTGTGTGTATGTGTGTGTGTGTGTTTCTGTGGGTGTATGGTAAGGATCAGCTGTGTTAAGCGTCCCGTGACATCTAAACTACTAATTCATTGCTACATTAACGGCATTGATTAACATACGGCTTCAGACACACTGACACACACACACACACACATCTGGGGAACCCCCTCGTGATGGCTTCAGCTGTTTTTCTGACAGCCTGCTACTGGGTTTTGTGGGTCAGTCTGTCAAAACACAAAAGAGACTACCTCCTGCACATAATTACACACACATGTTAAGAGTATTTTGTGAAAAACTTATATTTTAGCTTCAGGACATAAAGTCCCATTGACTCTGTTCAAAGCTGCCACAAAATACTGTCTTGGTTTACTCTAAGCTATAGTGGTGTCAAGAACACAATGATTTTCCACAAGGTTGTGCAACCACTTTCAACTAAATTGAACTTTGACCCCAAATATTCTCCTCAATGTTCGTGCACTGGGATTTAACAGCAAGAGGAAGTTACAATTTTACTGTAAAGAAGAATAGTGGAAAGGTTAATTTTGTCCATCTCTATATTCCAGAAGTTATGTGACTGTACTTTCTCCTTTGGGGACTTGACAGAACATATATCAGAGAGGACGAGAAAACCAAGCTCCAAGATAAAGAAAATAGACAAAATACAATCAATGTTCTTAGCAGAAGTTTTCTAATGTTGCAGAGTAGAGTTATAAAGTATCTTATAATGTAAAGTACAATACGTGGGTAAATGTATGTAGTTACTTTTGTACAGCAGATGAGAAGTAAAGTTTACAGGCACTCGAAATAGAGACACTTACAGTAAGTGTCCTGAAACCTGAAGGATCTTGTGCTTGTGTGTATTTGTGTGTTGTTGTTGTTGTGGCTGCAGACAAGAAGCCAATCGTGATTGGAGAGCAGAAGAGAGCAAAAAACATCTGTGTGTGTTTCATCTCAGTGTGTTTTGTCTCAGAGCCAGTGACCAGGAAACACACACACACACACACACACACACACACACACACACACACACACACACACACACACACACACACACACACACACACACACACACACACACGATGGAAAGATAATGATGTATAACTGTCTTTCTCCCTGCTGCTATTGAGCCTCAGTGTCCTACTGTGACAAGAGCCAGGTGCTGGTATGAGAGACAGAGAGAGAGAGAGAGAGAAAGAGAGTGTGAGAGAGAGAGAGAGTATCAGATAGAGAGGGAGAGAGAGAGAGAGAGAGAGAGAGAGAGAGAGAGAGAGAGAGAGAGAGAGCGAGAGGGGAGAGAAATCAAGAAGCAAATCAATAACATCTTGATTGGAGATGATTACACTCCTCATTCCCTCTCTTCCTGTGTATATGTCTGAGTGTGTGAATTATATTTTTGTCATCATGATCTCCTCTTGTCTGCTTCTTCTTCACAATCGGTCCAATCACAAACACAAACACACACACACACTCACACACACACACACACACACACACACACACACACACACACACACACACACACACACACATATACAATACACCCCTCGTTCTTTGGCTTTCAATGTACAAAGAGGGAAACACAAGACTCAATCAAATCTTACTTTGAATTGTACATATTGATATAGAAACTTTCTTTTTCTTCTATCTTTTTTAAGTGGAAAATGGTCAAAGCTCGACATCCATTGCTTGATGTGTTTCCCTGGATGTCAGGGTTTCAATAATAAGTGTTTATCCCATTTTTCATAATCTTGGCCTGTCAGAGGGCGCCACACTTTACCATATAGTAAAATTGGCTCAGTAATAGATTTGAATATTTTTAACCAGGTTCAGGTTGTCCTTTGTCTCTGAGATCATTCACAGCCACATTAAAATTGCCCTTTTTCAGTGAATGATGTTTTCCCGTGAAAACCTGTCTGGAGTTCCATTGAAATCTGGGCTTTTTCAGGGAAATAATGATCTTGGTCTTATCCAGATTCACAGTCGAATCTCAGGTATGAAGCCAACTATGATCACACAAGTCTTAAAGGACAGGTTTACCTTTTTCACACACCCATATGTACATTGAAGCCGTTTTTACTTGCTGTAATTATTCCTTCTATTTATACTGGCCATTAAAAAGATCTCTTCCTAATGCACTTTAAAAGATGTGGAACAAAGAAATCCCCAGTCGAAGATTAAAAGTGTTTTTAGTATGAAATCGCCTCATCATCTATAGTTGAATTGGCTGCATAAACCCGAAAATGATCCAGAATGTCTTCCATCAGAAGTTTATCTATGTTGCTAAAAGCAACCATTGAGAAAATGTTTCAAAGAGCCGTCAAATGGCTTTTCCTGGCTGAAGATTTGCCCACAACACCATCGGAATGCAAAAGTAACTCCAGTAATGACAAGAGTGCAAGTATTTAAACATGAATTATTGTGCTGATCATGGCTGAGAAAGAAATGATGTGCAGACCGTTTGGGGGGCAAGTAATCTGTACCATATTGTCAAGTTTTACAGAACATTTGTTGCTTTTAGAAATCTCAAAAGCAGGAACGTGCTGTTGTTGGAGGTCATGTGTATTGATCAGGGTGTGATCTTTCTCCCTGTCGCTCTCTGACCTTATCGCTCTGTCCACAGCCTATTGAGAAAAAGAGAAATTGAGAGAGAGAGAGGACCATTGTTGCTTTCATTGACCTGGCCATAAAACAACTATTTGCATTTTCTTCTCATCTTGTTTCTCGTCTTTCTTTCTCTTCTAACGGCCTGTTTATTACTGCAGCCCCATCTCTCTGTCTCTGCTTATCTTTTCTCTCTCTCTCGCTCAAAGACAAGCTGAGACAGAGAGAAAAAAATCTGACAATGATGGAGGTAAAGATGGAGCGAGGGAGGTAAACACAGACAGACTGACAGAAAAAAATAAGAGATAGGAAGACATGTCTGTGATCTCTGTGTGACGCTGATCCCTGCTTGGCCCATTTTCTTATCTCTGCACCTCTCTGTCCCTTTCGCCTCACTTTGTTTATTTTTTATATTTAGTCATACATCCTTCTATATGCTGATTCATTTTTGAACTGCCAAATTGCAACCTAAATACTTGAGTTCTCTACTTATATTTAGATTATGACCCCCATTTGCTGTTTTGTTTAGCAGGATTTTCTCCAACTTTATCTCTTTTCTTTGTCATCTTTTTCATCTTCTCCGCAGGTAGTGATCTCTCTGCTGACATGTGCCTCAGCACCCCACAATTACTGTCACGTTTGGTTACAGATTAAAGAGAGAAGGGTGAAATGATAAGCAATTAGGATGTGATGTGATTCATTAACAATGTCTCAGGTATTTGTTCACCTCCAGCAGTCTTGATATTTCATTTTTATTTTTAGGCAGTGCAGTTTCAATTCAACAGTTTAACCCCAGGTTGCCCTGTACAAAACTTTTGCTGCTGTGTGGCTCCACTTAATGCCACTTTTAAAATACAGCACAGTGTTGCAAACAAGCAAACTATGGAGTGGCACGGACACATAAACAACAACCGGATGCCTCAATTACAATACCCACACACACAGCATGTGCATGCAAACAGAGTTGTTTTGAAATTGGTAATTTCCCCCTATTTCAGTGACATTTTGGAGGTGAATATGTCTCGAGCGTGGTGCTATCGGCTGGAAGCTACATTTGAACTTAAAGCATACAAGTAAGTACGACTACGTACCTAAGAAACCACTAAAAACTTTAGAAATCATTCCTCTTGAACATACTGCACATGACATTATTGACAATTTAGCATTTAGTATTCTGTATATTATAACAGGTTATCCAGTCATCCCCAGAGATAAATATATGATAGACAGTATGCTGACTGTATGTCAGGAATAGCTGCAAGCAGTAGAGGATGCTTTGCTCAAGGGTACCTCATCCAGAGTCCTGCACGGTTTTGCAAGCCTGCAACTGCCTGCACCCTCAAAGCTGACTGACCTGTGAAACAAAATGATCTCCAAGTCAAATCTGGACCTGAAGCATTAAGTCCTTCGACCCAACCCGTGATTAAAAAACTGCTACACAGTAATTTACTTGAAATTGCCTTAATTCTTAACCTGGTTTGAGTTGGGTTCCCCGTTCTTGAATCTCAAAGAAAAGTCTCTTTCACCGGCTACGCTCGATGCCACTGTCTGGGATGGCGAGCACATGCAAGGCAGGCTTTCCCAATAAAAAGAAAGCGTGCTGCAGATTATTCATGATAAGAATAGCCAATTTAAATGTTAAAAATACTGCACAATCATTTTAATTTCAGGTTTTTTCTGAAAAATAAACATACTTTTGCTTTCTTAATTTTTATCACGGGTACCCGACCCAGTGCTGGACTCTGACCTCAACTGTAGGTCAGAGTGTGGGAGGGGAACATGTTTGTAGTCTGTGAATCCAATTATTTAAAAGTTTATTCTTAAAGAAACATGTACATACTGTAGCTTGGTCAGATGCTACATACAACATAACTTATAGCCTAATGAATGTAATTTAATATTTATTCTCCTGTTGTCGAGCAGTATCTCACAACACTCTGCAGGGTTTCATAAACTGCTGATCAGAACGGGACACAAAGAAAAAGAGAGAAGAGAGAAAATGAATAGACAGACGAGGTGGCCCCATCTTCAAAGCCTCAAATGTTGTTGTGTGAGCAAATGGACACAATGTTGGAGAGGAACTCTTTATCCAACTGATATGTCAAGTGTGTGCATTTGTGTGTGTGTGTGTGTTGTTAAATGAAATATCAGCACAAACACCTTCCTGCTTGTAACATGCCACCCTCCTTCACCTCTGTGTTTGACCTTGTTGCTGCAGAGCCTGAAGGGGGGATGGGGGGAAGAGAAAGAGAGTGATTGGGGTTGACGGTCAAATCTCCTTCTGTTAACGAGCTGTCATCTGCAGACTGGAGTTCCCACACATCCAAACAGACCTCGGGTTCATGAGCTGCTGACCTGCCATTGTGTTTATTCATAAAAAAAACTCATCAAGGTTTGAACAACAAAGTTCTGCATCAAAATATCCAGGATTTTTCATGTTAGTTCACTATCGCATATGCACACCTGCACGCACGCACGCACGCACACACGCACACACACACACACACACACACACACACACACACACACACACACACAGCTGTCCTTGGGGTCACAATTTTGACCTTTTGAACTTCATGGTCAGAGGTCTCGGCCAATCAAGAGTCTAAATGTGAACAGAAGGAGCAATGGACTCCCTCGACTGTTCATTACAGCTCTCTCTCTCTTCCTGTGTGCGTGTGTGTGTGTGCGTGTGCGTGTGCGTGTGCGTGTGTGTGTGTATGTATGTGTGTGTCAGCAGGTTAAGAGCCTTTCCATTGGCACCATAGAGACAAGAGTGAATAGACTCTAATGACTGATTTTATCCTTTCACCCCCCTCTCTGTGTGTCTTTCTCTCAACGGCAAAGCTGGAAGCGGAGTCAGAGTTATGAGTTGCAGGACATGATTCAAACACACACAGTCGACTCAATCTGACCGCTAATGCTTCAGGTTGCAAAACAGATATTATCCAGCAAATTTCTTTATGCTCGTTTCATACCAATTTTATGTAAGTATGATATTTAAAATGAAAGAGGTGCCTTCAGATTATATTCTGAAACCTTCCGCTCTGAGACATCGTTTCTGTGTTTTTTCAAAATGTCTGCACAAAGATAGTGTAGTGTGGGGTTGAATAAAAATCTAAGATCTTCTGCTTCATGAAGCGTGTTTTCATTAGACTTTGCAGCAAAATCGTGTAAAATGTGGTTGCTGTCGGATGGAGGCGTTTCGTACAGCGGTGTCTTTCTCAGCTTCTTCCCTCTCAGTGATTACACATCAAGAGGCCAGTGTATCATCAGCTGTTTGTTGCTCTACTGTTCTACCCAGTTGTCATTCTTGCCTAGTAATGATCTTCGGCTTTTATTTTCCAAGCTGAGGTCTATTAGTTCTCTATTTAAAACCCCAATGGGGGAGGAGACCTCTGTGTGTGCAGCTATCAGCAGGGAGCACATCGGAGACTCTGCAGGTCTGACGGTCGCTGATAAGAGCTGCATGATTAACACACACACACACACACACACACACACACACACACACACACACACACACACACATACACACACACACACACACACACACACACACACACACGGAGCGAGGGGCTGGTGGTGGTAGTCTATTGTTGGGGGAACAACAGACGTCTGGGTGAGCACTGATAATCAACCATCAAACCAGATTTTATAAAGCATTTTCCAGAAAAGCGTGACAACATGGAAGAGCGTTCACATGCTGTACTTCATGTCTTGACACAACTAACAACTACAACAAGAAGCATCTAATCACATAGTAAAAACAGTTTACACTAAATACAAAATAAACTTGAAAAAGTTAAAATAGAAATTCTGTCAATAAATATCATCATATTTTGTTGCTGTTAAGTATTAAACTTCCAACCAATTGTTTTTGTCAAATTAATTGTAATAGGTTGTGAAATGTGTCTTATGAAATTGACATTTGGGATGTTACTTCAGAGTCACTGTTAATGCTGGTGTTTCTCAGTTATAAAACTGTAATAACCATACATAATATATTGTCCTGACATGCACTTGTTTTCCCTTTTGCTTTCTTGAAAAGCAAAACTTTGTTAGAAATTAGTTTTTGTTTTGTCTTTCACATGTTTTACACATTTGCCACCAGTAGAAACTTTGAAGACTTTTGCTTTGTTTTCAGAACCTTTTTTCTTTTTGGTCCCATAACTAAGATGTCACACACAATGAAAAGAGTGATATTTGAAATGTTAAATGTATTTTTTGTGGTAAAGCCTTTGTTGTAGTTTGCATCATGTCAAAGAGGGGTTAACATTGTGGAAGGAGAAAACACAAAAGGTCATGACTTTGGTTATTCAAGTCAAATTTATTAAACTAGTCCATACAGCCTCTTATTAACTGAGCAGACCTGAGCTGACTTAACCCGACTTCCACTAAGCTTTGTCTGACAAAGTTAAATGACTCTGAGCTGAGAAACTGCAAAGAAAAAAGTCTTCAAAAGTGCTCAACCCTAAAACCATTAAAGCATGTCTTTCTGAAACTTCCCTGTCATTTATTCCTCATTGATCCTCTGATCCCCTCTTCTGTTGTCTCGACTCCTCCAGAGTCTGCTGGGGTACGTTATCCTAATTTATCCCTTCCTCTACCCTCCCCCCCGCCTCCCCTTCAGTCCTATACATGGCCCCTTGTGTCATGGAAATCCTTTGTTCCCCCTGTGCCCTATAACACATGCACACACACATGAACACAGATGGAGTGAGTCGGTCTATTTCAGCAGTCTCAACGGACAATGATAGTCTTTTATTGCAGAGTTGTCTGACAAATTTGAAAAGTGAGCAGAGAACATTCACTTACAGCAACAATCCAAATATCTTACAAGACTCGATATGGTTATTAAAAAAGTAAGTTCATAAAAAATAATAGTCAGAAATATGTTTTTGGAAAGAGAAGAAAAATAATTTATTTCGGCTCCATTTGAAAAAAGTAACATTTTCATGGGCAAAGAAATGAATTTAATACCCTGATGAAAAAAACATAATGATAAGTTAAAAAGACTTAAAACAACATTGATTTAATAATGACATCAAAGCGTTTTTTTATCCCTTATCATGAATTTGGTCTTTTTTTTAAAAACCTTTAGTGTGGTCTGTATCTGCCAATTACACACATAACTTCTGATTTTTATCTTCGTCTCAGACGAGGGGAAGCCAAGATATGATCCTTTTCTCCTCCACTAGAGTAGATACAGTATAACTCAATGGAATAACTGCATGGCTCTGCAACTCTGTGACACTGGAATCAGCAGTATCACAGAGAGGGAAGGAGAGGTTCACTGGAAATGAGGAAAAAATAATGGAGAAGGATTGACCGATGCATGTGTACGTGTATTTGTGCCAAACTTCGATATGATATTCTCCTCTGATCCGTTTAGTTTCTTAGCTGACCAAGAAGTTCCTGTGCAATAATCCGCCCACAATAGAGAATATAAGATTAAAATTCTAAAGAAATAAATTGACATTGACAATAACAGAATATAATACAGCTCTGTCATACCACTGTGTGGATGAGTCACTTTTCAAACCCCATGCAGGACCCAAAATTATTTGATGATCTTCTGTCTGTCCTGACACCGACATCCATGTTTTTAGGTTTTGTGTGGGAAACTTCAGGGCTTTGAGAATTACTTCAATTCCAAATATATCGTGTTTCCTGTGGCTGCTTCACAATAAAAGCCAGCCAGTGTTTCAGCAGTTTAATGCTGTTAATATCAGCAGTAGGAAATGTTCAGTTTGCATTGGTATTAACTTAATATAGCTGAAGGAGATAAACCATAAACAGTGAGGCTATGATCAATGAGATAAAATAGCAAACACTGTGCATCCTTTGTGCGAAGCAATGGAAATGTGTCGGGAAATGTGTCGTGAAATTAGATTTGACATCACTGTTGTATACGTTCACACATGACTAGAAAATGGCCGAATCTCCTGTGGCTGTTTCGGAGGCAACATAAAGTCAGCTGTCAGTCTTCTTTCAAATCATCAGGTGCAGGATTTAGATCTAATCTTTGTGTTGACAGTGCTTTGTGTTGAACACGGATGTGCCAAATTAGCATGCGAGGAGGTATGTGAGCGGCTCATATGAACTGACCTGATTTGAGCATTTTGTCTGTGATCACAGAGCTCCCTGGAGGTTCAATGAAAGACATACTTTTCTTTGTAAAATGGCTGGTATTTGTGTTAGCGCTGTAGCAGGAGTACTATTTCATGCTCTGTGTTTCTTCATGTTGCTCAAATCCAGATTACCTCTATTGTGTCCAAACTATGTAAAACTGATCGCAACACAAGGCTGACTTCATCTGGTTGTTTGTTTCGGTCCCAAACAATAGAAAGCAGCTTATTTTGTTGCTGTCAGGTGAAAACTTTCTATCTCCAAAATTGCCAATTTTGGGGATTTCTATGTTTTCAGAGAAGTACAACATGCTCCTTTGTGAATTCAGAAAGTTCCATCGTTGGATCATAACAACCTTTCAACCTTTGACAAATACAGAGTAATGAAGCTTAAAATGAGGCTGATTTTTAATGAAAGTTTTCAACTTCTCTAATTTACTGTGGCCTAAATACAAATATAGAGATTGTATTCATTTTTTTACTGACATTATAAACAAAACCTCACAGATTCACTTGAGAGAGAAAACAGTAATTAATCTAAAAATCTGGGGAGAATAAAACCCCAAAACAGAACAAAGCCAGACGTGTGCCCACAGTGTTTCATTAGGGAACGCAACGACTGCACACATACTGTTGCTCGCACAAACACAACAACAGCTTAACAAGATAGCACTGGAGGTTTAACAAGCAGGTTACTTCCTTGCCTCTCGGGCTGATAAAAATGTTTGTTTCCATGGCAACAAAGCATTGTTATTTTACAATCCACTCATAACTGTCACCCCTTCAACTTTTTTCTGCGTCTCCTATTTCTCTGTTCCTTCCATCACAGCATCGGCTGCTTTTTTATCCCGCAGTGTTTATCCTTTTATCTTGACCTGCATCTCTGTCTCCCTCTCTTTCTTTCTTTTTTCTCTCATCTCTCCATCCTCGCCCTGCTTCTTCTCCTCTTTCACCATGTTTCTGTCTGCTTCTCTTCTCCTCTACCCATCTCTATTTCCTTCATTATAAAGCTAAGAGGATTTGGTGGTTTGTCTGTGTGTGTGTGTGTGTGTGTGTGTGTGTGTGTGTGTGTGTGTGTGTGTGTGTGTGTGTGTGTGTGTGTGTGTGTGTGTGTGTGTGTGTGCTGTGACCCCCTGAATCTCTTCTCTCTGCTGAGTTGTTGCACAAAAAGAGAGACAATTTCAATAACTGGCTTTAGGTGTGATATTTTCATGTTGCAAATGGAGGTTTAATTGTCCGAGGTTAGGGGAGGAGCATCATGCAAATTGTCTTTTCCTTATATAAAGGTTAACGTGTTAACGTGTTGACAAAGCTGAGACCTGGATAAACCACAGTTTGATATCTTTATATCACAAGAACATCGCTGCCAATCAAAACTGGCTTTGCTTTGCTTGTTACCTCTCTAATTTTAGCTGATTTTCATCTTATTCCCTTTAAATTTCTGGAAAGGTGACATCGACTACACTTGCTTAACTTTGTGAAAAGCAGCCTTTGAAAATGTCTTAATTTACACAACAGTAGGGAGGGTAAATGTATTAGTGGTGCACCTGCTGGTTGCATTCATTCCAATTAGAAAATACACATTCAATACAAATTGGGAAAATGATTTAAGTGCATGCATTCAACCACAGGAATCCTGTTAAGAGTAATAAAGGAAATATGCATTAAATCTCAGTAGAGCAAGAAATTAGTATCAGTACAGGAATATTGGTTTAATAGGAAATTAAATCATTCTCATTTTGGATGTTTTACTTACATCTAATTTTTTCCACATCTTGTAATGGAAAGAGTCTTTTCTCACTGAATCTGAATGCAACCACTAATATATTGTCCTCATATGACTACCAGCAGACCGACAAACACTCTGATATTAAACTATGGGTCTCAATACAGAAGCCTAAACAAGCTTGTTTGAGCTATCTGAGGTTTGAGCAACTTTCGGAATGAGTGAAGCACCATGTTTGAACATACAATGCTGTTATCTTAATAGATCCACATGTAATATACTGAACACCATGTGGTTTTAACAATGTGTGTGTGTGTGTGTGTGTGTGTGTGTGTGTGTGTGTGTGTGTGTGTGTGTGTGTGTGTGTGTGTGTGTGTGTGTGTTGTAAGCATGTTGGATGGTCTGATCCTTTTTATCTTCTCATCACAATCACAAATACACTGCTGTGTCAGATTTACTGTCTTTCTTTCTAATTGACTTGTGTCTCATTTTGTGCACTCTAGCCTTGTGTACTGTATTTGTTGGTAGTCAGTCCTTAATGTAAAAAAGATTTGTTTCAAAATATAAATGTGTTTTGTGCTACTTCGATACTGTAAGCTTTCCTCTAGGGGAGTAAGGTGGAGGGCAAAACACACCAGAGAAGAAACAGTGAAAGCATTTCTTATAATTTAATGGCACCACGGAACCATGCACCAACACACACACACACACACACACACACACACACACACACACACACACACACACACACACACACACACACACACACACACACACACACACACACACACACACACACACACACAGTTGAAGTAGTCCAGGGGCGATTGAAGGTGTCAGGTGTAAGCCAGCTGCGAACACAGACTGGTTAATAAGCCGCCTTTGTTTGAATTAATGACTCATAAACCTGTCTATATATCTATCCGTCTATCTGTCAGTGAACATGTGTTGCCCCAGACTTGGGTTCATAAAGGTGGTTTTCACACCAGAAAGGAATAATAATCATCAGTACATGTTAAAATGATTGTTGATAAGCTTTGTTCATGTAAGTCATAGTATGTTGTAGAAACTGCCCAAAATGTGCACAAAACAAATACAATTTGATTTAAATGTTGAAGTTTGTCATTTTTAACATTAGCAAAAAACAAAACTAATTTGTGTCATTACCAGTACATTTAGACTGTCAATGTGTGGCACCTGCAGTATGTTGTATTGGAAGAAGAATACATCAACGATGTCGTTAGGTGTTCAGATCATTGTGTAATGGCAAATTCAATTTAGGGTAAAGAGATAAAAGGAAATTACAGAGAGCTGAGAAACACAAAATCCAAGAAACATAGTCCTCCTCGACAGTGCAAAGGCTTTAATCATTGAAATATGAACAGATAGTTAAAAATGAATCCTTATGGCTGTTAGAAAACTTTCATACAGTTTTGAGTGATCTAATTTGCTGCTGTTCATTCTTTACTCTGAAAGATAGCTATACTTTACCTGTCATTAAAAATCTTAAGAGAAGGACATAACGGCTGTTTTACACCATCACAGACTTTGTCTTTTCTTACTTACACAAACCTCAGAAGGGTTGTTCTTGCAGATTATTTAATTGTATCATCATATAAAAACACCCATCATCATCAATCAGGTATTTACTTAACTTCTTGAGAAAATGTCGAAGTGTTTGAACCGTGGTAAAGAGTTTTGAAGAACTGTCACTAAAGCGTTACTGAAGAGTGATAATTCTCAAGAATGTGAAACTTTTCAAGCAGAGCTCGGGATTCATCATGACTAATCTGCTCCCAGTTTAATATCAGCCTTCTCACAATCAAGGCATTCCCTGGATTTTGATTGAATTGGTTTTCCATTGTCATAGATGGCAAAATTGCAATATTATTGGTTGTGTTAAAAATGCATTTTCATCGCCTTTTTTAAGCAATATCATTGAATTAGCTGTTACCGGATGACTTACAGATGATTCTTCTCCTCATTAAAAATGTTCAAGTAATATAATTGTACTTACTACAACTCTGTCAACATGTTAAACATTCACTGGTTCATGTATCATCACTTGTTTAAGGTTGTTGGGTGTCAGGTGCCTCCATTTATACGGACCTAATTATCCGTCTGACTTTTAAATGTATTATGTCTCTGCTCGTCTACATGCCTCACCATCTATAAGCCCTAAAATTAAGCTAAACAGATTTTAAATTTACTGCCTCTAAAATCTGGTCACGTGTAACATACTTTAGTTTCACGGTAAGAAAAGGACACACATAGTAAAGTGCCTTGAGAGATGCTGTGCTTCAGTGATTTAACTCTCTAACCCCACAGTCCCCATATGGGTATCAGCTGTCTTATATCAACCTAATATAATGACACACAAGAGCCTAGTTTATATGAACCCAACTATCCGTCCTACTGCTCTCTGTCCACCTCTCTCTTGGTTTACATGTTGTGTGTTCTAAATAAGATTTCAGCTTATTATTGCAAATATTACAGAGTGTTTATTCACAAAGATTTAGCTTATTTCCAGTATTGATACAAGTATACTGTCCCTGCTCTAGAGCCCAAAATGTTGTATCATCACCTTAGGTTCAGGGTTATGGTGATGATGTGTGATGATGATTACTGGTGGACAAGTTTATTTTTTGATTCCCCTTATCCATAAATAGGTCAGAGGTCAGCATCAACTACAGGAGGATCCCCCTCTCAATTTGTAGAGAGTTGAAACTCTTGCTCCAGGACATTCACTTTTGAACTTCAATCTACCTCCTTCCTGTCGTATTAGTTCACATCAAAATGTAGATTTGTATCTCTTATCTCCTCGGTCTCTCATCTCTTCTGTCCTTCTGCTCCGCCTAATAAAACAGATATTATATGAAATAATTCTTGGGGTGCAGCAGTCATCTTGAGGGTGTCAGGTGTTATGTGTGGCCCTATCCTAATGAGCCACATGTGACCAGTTAAGAAGGACCCATCTGATCTGCCCATTCGCCTCATTACCGCCCAATACATATTAATGTCCAGGGTCACATCTTATACATACAACATACATATTCATAGCACACATGCAGGGTCATATATGTATCTTAATGACAGAGACATGATGGGTTCACTGGTGATATTTTGTTCTTTTCGTCTTTGTTTTGTTTTATTATGGCCAGCTGTGTGCTGCTCTTTTTACTTTTATAGAATTTTATTTTGCCATGCACCGTATACATGTAAATGCGCTGGACATGACGTATCCATGGCCACTATTTTACTGAGTTGTCTTATATTGCATAGGGGTTACAATGAATTACATGACTTTAAACGAAGGCAGTTCTTATTCTTATCTAAATTTGGCTTGCAACCTTTTAAAACAAAGCAGTGCCCACTTTTGTGGACAAAAGTTCTGCACGTTCCCCTATCGATCATTTTGCACATTTTTGTATCTTTTTTCATATTTTTATTGTAATTGTTCCTTCATCTTTTGCAGTACTTTGCCTGTATTTTTGTTTGTGGTTTTTGTTCATGTCATGCATCAAACACCAAGGCATATTCATTGTAAGTGAAAACCCACTTTCAATAAACCATATTCTGACATTTGATGATTTTTTTCTCATTATGTTGTTTTATTTTAATGATTTTTAGAGACATGAAGTTATAAAAGGAAATCCAAAATTTCATGAGGGAAAAAACGTAATCTTATCCCTTTAATCATCTTGTTTGATTTATCTTTGGACCCCTTGTGGGAGTGTTCTCTGAAGATGCAAGTGAATGTGTCATGGATAGCGGCAGGTCACAGAGGAGCCAACGTATTAAATTTCAACAAAGCGATGTACGGACCTGAGGGTCAAACAAGGTTGAATCAGATCCTTTGGAGGCAGGTTTTGAAGCGTAAAAAAACAAATATATAAACAATATACTCAAAATCTCTACAGAAAGAAACATCTCAAGATAACTCTGTGCTTGTTTGCCTGTGTTTTCCTCAATGGGTCTGTAGTGTTGGTCAACCATTAGCTCCTTTATCTATCCACAATTATGTTACTGTGAGCTACTTCTTCTCTCTCTCTCTCTCTCTCTCTCTCTCTCTCTCTCTCTCTCTCTCTCTCTCTCTCTCTCTCTCTCTCTCTCTCTCTCTCTCTCTCTTACATTTAAATCCCTGTTTGACCTTCCATTTGTCCTCTATAAGTGTTTTTTCCTCCTTATTTTTCTCTGTTTTGCTCCCTCTCTTTTGTTTTTCTGCCTGTCTTTCCCCCCCTCGTTCTGTTTTCTCTCGTCCCTCCTGCTCTGTATCTCACTCTGTCAGTTTATTGTTTACAAACCCTTTCATCTGGATATTGCTTTATATGTAAAATCGCTTCTATTTGAATGGAGTTTTATTTAAAACCCTGTCATTTAAATAGCTCTTTAAAAGACAGAGGAATGAAAAGTCAACAAGGACTCATTGATTGTGTTTTTTGACAGGACACACACACACACACACACACACACACACACACACACACACACACACACACACACACACACACACACACACACACACGCACACCGCCTGCCTGTCTACATGCATCCAAGTCTATTATTATGCTAATGACTCTCCAGTCAACCACATGTCTAAAACACAATCTAACACACACACACACACACACACACACACACACACACACACACACACACACACACACACACACACACACACACACACACACACACACACAGATACACTACGCTGAGCTCAGCAGTATAGCAGGCTAGCAGGAAAAATAACGAGGAGTGGACAATTTCACAATCATAGAAATAGACCAGGTAGAATTGGTATTTCCTGGTGTGTCAGAAAGACAATCAGAGAGAGAATCACACTCAACTCCCAATGACAGATACCTTTCAATATCTACCTGGTTGCTCTTTCTGCAAATGTCTCTCTATGTGGAGACAAGAAACTATACATGTCAAACAATAAACACCACGGGTCATTTTGCCCAACGAGTATTCAGGTGTGTAGTTGACACCATACACACATACATGGAAGTATCGCTGATGAATTAAGGTGTAAAGAATAATCAATTTCTTACAGTTTTTGTTTCGTAAATGCACAGGGAAGTGGGTCTAATTTTAGATAAATTCATATTGAAACCATAGACTGCATAAAAAGACATGGTCACCTTGACGTCACCCAATAGTTTGTGGTCTACCGTTCCGAAGCCTTGAGGTTAGGATTTTGCTTGTCGTCATCTTGATACATTACATTACATTTAGCTGAAGTTTTTGTCCAAAGCGATTTACAATAAGTGCAAACAATCATGAGGATACAACTTTAAACAGCAAGAATCTTGTTGTAAGTACATTAGCTTCAAATAGGTGAAATAATTTTAAGTGCAGTACAATAGCTTCAAATAAGCCAAACCAATTGCTACATACAGAAATACAAATTTATTTAGTTTTTATTGGACAAGGTGCTGTCGAAACAGATGGGTTTTCAGTCTGTGACGGAAGGTTTGAAGTACTTTCTGCTGACCTGATATCAACTCATTCCACTATTTAGGAGCCAGAATAGCAAACATGCAGGTTTTATTTGAGGGGTATCTGGGTCCCACTCGCAGTGAGAGATTAGCGAGCTCATTGGCCGATGCTGAGTGAAGTGAACACACTGGGATGTATGGTTTGACCATGGCCTGGATGTAGGAAGGGCCTGATCTATTCACAGCACGGTAAGCCAGCACCAGTGTCTTGAAACAGATTCGGGCCACCACTGGTAACCAGTGAAGAGAGCGGAGGAGCGGTATAGTGTGGGAGAATTTTGGTAAATTGAAGACCAGTCAGGCTGCTGCATTCTGGATGAGCTGTAGAGGTCGAATGGCACATGAAGGTAGTCAAGCCAAGAGGTAGTTGCAGTTGTCAAGGCGTGAGATGACAAGAGCCTGGACCAGAACCTGCGTCGCCTTCTGGGTCAGTAGGGGACGTATCCTCCTAATATTGTAAAGAGTGTATCTGCAGCGATGCTGGCACTGAAGGACAGTTGGTTGTCCAGTGTCACACCCAGATTCCTTGTAGTCCGAGTCGAGGAAACAACTGAGGTGCCGATGTTGATAGTAAGGTCTTGGATGGGAAAGCCATTCCACGGAAGGAAAAGCAGTTTGGTTTTGTCAAGGTTGAGTGTGAAGGCATCTACAAACATATGTTTGCCAGACAAGCAGAGATTTGTGCCTTCATCTTGGATTCAGACCTGGGAAAAGTGTAATCTGCAAAGGTTTGGTAGGAGAAGCCATTAGAGTGAATGACGGAGCCAAGTGAATTGGTGTACAGAGAAAAGAGGAGGGGACCCAGGACAGAGCCCTGAGGAACCCTGTGGTGAGTTGACAGGGGTCAGACAGAGACCCTCTCCATGTTACCCTCTATGTGTGGTCTTTTAGGTAGGATTTGAGCAGGGAGATAGCAAAGCATGAGACTACCAGTTCTTGGAGGGTGTACAGGAGGATCTCTTGGTTCACAGTGTCAAACACAGCAGAAATGTCCAGAAGGATGACAACAGAGGAGAGGGAGGCTGCCCTAGCAGTGTGAAGTTCCTCAGTGACACGGAGGAGGGACATATCAGTTGAGTGACAGGCCTTGAAACCAGATTGGTGCAGATCAAGAAGGTTGTTCTGGTAAAGGTAAGAAGAGAGTTGACTGAAGACTGTACGCTCAAGTCAGACAGGTCTGTATTTGTTCACTTCAGAAGGGTTGAGTGTGGGTTTCTTTAGGAGAGGGTTCACTCTTGCCTCTTTAAGAGTGTTTGGAAAGCAACCAGTTGTTAAGGAAGTGTTGAGATGAGATGAGATGAGATGAGATGGGTGAGAAAAGGAAGAATTTCAGGAGCAATAGACTGGAGTAGGTGAGACTGGATGGGGTCCAGAGGGTGGGTGGTAGGGGGGGCAGAGGTAACAAGATTTAAAACTTCATTTGGAGAGAGGGTGGAGAAAGAAGTTGGAGTGGGGGAAAGTGATGTGAATGATGAACAGTCGATGTCAGTTGGTAAGTTGGTAAATGAAGAGCGTATGTCATCTATTTTTTTTAGTAGTAAGTAGTGGCATGGTAGAAAGTAAGAAGGAGGCGGGGGACTGGAGGGATCGTCCTGGGGGTATCCACCAAACCGACAACACCCGGGCAGCGACCTGTCAATTGCAAGGTAGCCATGCCCTCAAGCATATACTACTCTATTTTTACTCTAAATAGGACCATCATTTGCAAATGAACATTATGTTTTATTGAAGAAGACTTGAAACTAGAGATTGATGCCATAAACACTTCAGGAAAAGGTTTACTGAGGTAATAAATCAAGCGAGGAGTCATTTTTTTCATAGACCTCTATACAATCTGAATTTGTTAGCAAACAGTTGCTTATTTACACATCTCTTCGATCTTTACTACATCTTGATGGAAATATCTAGCTCTTTTTTATTAAATGCTTCACTATGTTACAACTTTGGTTATTCGATGTAGCTCACCTGATAGAGTGGGCTAAGTACTATAAGCAATCACATTTAAAATAGGGCAGGTTTAACTAAAAAGTCCAATAGAAATGTAAAATATTGCTCCCATTAAGTACACTCCCCTGACTTTTTTAGCCTTTTTAAAGGCTCAGACTACATGTTCAAACACATTCTGTTAGTGCCTATATCTAATATTATAGAGTCCATCTGAGACTGAACAAAAAACTCTGTCAATACAGTGCATTAACACATACATAAAGCAGCAATGGTAAGTGACAACCAAAGAGACAGGAATACCAGACTGATAAGTTAAAAAGCAATGCACTCAACCACACATGCACACATATACACACACATGAGTTAAAAAAAGACACACACTGCACACGTAAACATACTCCCTCTGTCTTGTTCAAACATTTATCAATGAAGTACAAAAATAGGTTAACTCCAAGGACCTCACTGAATAGAACTTACATAAACGTACACGTCATTGCATTACATCACACACCATCCGCCTGCATGTGTATGAATGGGGGTAGGGCTTTGCGTGTGTGTGTGTGTGTGTGTGTGTGTGTGTGTGTGTGTGTGTGTGTGTGTGTCGCTGTCTACTGGCTGGAGGGAAAAGTCTGTTTGTTTAAGTATGTTAACACCAACACAGTGCATCATCACTCTGCACCATATCTCTTTCCTCTGTAACACAAATGGACATTGAACCTGCATGAAGCTCTGACATTGTCTCCCTTTCTTTCTCCTTCTCTGTGAAAGACCATTCAGTAAAAACAGCTACACTTCAGTTACATTAACTCAACTCATTGGCTAATGCTGAGTCTGGATTTAAGCACAGAAGATCCGATTGGCCCAGGGGGAGAACTAATTTGCATAAAGGGAACTCAATTGGTCGACTGCAGTGTAAAAGCATTGACCTGTGTTTAGCGCCACAAGAAGTTGGATTTCAGGTTGATTTGATGGTTCCCAGCCTCTAAGAAAGGCTCAAATCATTAGGCAGGGGGGAGATTTTTTTCTTTCTGTAAACCAACAGTTAGTACTATACCTTTGCATTCACAGTATTAAATTTGATGTGGATATCTCAAACAAATCATGGTTACAGTTAAACATGTTATGCTTTAATACAATCTTAATGTGGCTGATAACTGTGTTATGATTTGAATATAGCAGGTACTATAGGTTTTAAAACCTAAAAGGATACCACTGTCAGAAAATCCTCAACAATCCTCTTTTTTTTCTTACTTCAGTTTTGTAAAAGATTTGCTTCGGAGTCTGTGTGATAGTAGTCTGACTCATGAACTGCATGAACAATTGATTGAATTTAATGTTGGTGTAGGCCTTTCACAGTTATATTCACTGCAAGTCACCACGAAAAGATTTATATAAATGCCAAAAATTGTAGTTGTAGTTGTTGACATTTTTTTTGTACATGTATAAATCTAATGTATACTTTACCACGTGCATCCTAACAGGATCGGATAGGGAAGCAAAACAACCTTCCTTCCTTTTAATTCCATTGCCATAAAAGTCAGCGTGAGCGTGCACTTTAAACCACCTCATTAAATCTCTCCCCGGCCAACACAGCGCGTCGCTGCTGGTCCCACAAGATGCTCTTTTTATTTTTTCTTCTTCAGATGAATAAAATTAAGCACTTCCATCTCTCTCTCTCTCTCTCTCTCTCTCTCTCTCTCTCTCTCTCTCTCTCTCTCTCTCTCTCTCTCTCTCTCTCTCTGCCTATAAAGCCGCAACAGCTGATCTCTTGGATCAGAAAGAGCCGCAGCTCCGCACGCGCCAAGGAGAGAGGAGAGAGTCATAGAGGAGGTGAGGAGGAGAGAGTGAAAGATAGATATAGCGACGAGGATCTGGTTTTCTAACTGCAGGAACTGTTAAGGAACTGTGATGACATTTTGGCTCAATTTGTTTCACGAGAACTCTTGCCCTCGAGACGTTTTCTGGACTCAACGGTTGTCTTTTTGAACACCTTCAACCTTCGTTTCTCTCCGTTAATCTACAACTCACCCACGGGCACGGCTAGAAAAAAAATCCAGATTGAGTTGACTCACCTGCTGGGAATTTCCACCGGATATTATTTCGCTTCTTGCTGAGCTAATATCAAAGCTTCGGAAACTTCTTATTCTCTCTTTTCTCTCTGGTGCTGAACGGACAGTGGCGGTTGGCTGTGGCACGCGGAGAAAGGGAGTCTCGCCCCGAAGGAGAGCTGTCCGGTGCTGAAACCACGAGACCGACTAGGAGCACGCAAAGCACTGGTCTGGGAGCTGTCCTGGCTTTCTTTTTTAAAGCCACGGAATAAAACAAATAACCAAGAAAAAGGCAATGTGTTGTCTTTGGTGCAATAGCCAATACTGGAACTGATTTATATATATTTTAATTTTTTGACCTTTCAGAACTCTACAGGTCTTTCAGTGGCGAGCTGTGGAAGGAAAACAGACTATTTTCCCCAGGACCAAAACAAAAATCTGAGCAAAAGTAAATGTTAGGTATCCTAAAAAACAGAAGCGCGTGAGGAGTGCTTGGTTTGTCTGATCTTTAAAAGCCATGTCCTCTCTTGATTGGAGGAAGCGAACGCACCTTTAGTAGCTGAAACCAGGGAGTACACAATAATAAAAATCAAGCTTTTAAGAGTTTCAGATTTAGGTTTTGGTCAAGTTCGAAGCGTGTTTGGAAGACAGAAGAACAGTGTGTGTTTATTGTATAAGTATAGGAACAACTACTGTCCCATCATGCCTCGGTCTTTCTTGGTGAAGAAAGTCAAATTGGACGATTTTTCGGCTTCAGCGCTTGAGAACTCATATAGTCATAGCAGAAGAGAAGCCCTCAGTCTGCGATTCCATCATCATGACAAAGGTTAGTCACCCTCCCACACACACACACACACACACACACACACACACACACACACACACACACACACACACACCCACACATACTCTCTCACACACATGCACACACACACACACACACACACACACACACATATGCCATACATTATCCAGGGTATTTCTTTATCCCCAGAGTTAAAGCATTAGTCATGACTGTTTCTAAAGGATGAGGAAAAAGGTATTACAGGGTCAAACGCCGGTCGCAACCCAAAAGTAGACGAATCACAGGCATTGAAAATGTCTTTTTCTTGCGAAGAGTATTTCCAAGAAACAGTATTATGTGGAGAAGCAGATCAGAGAGATGTCAGGAAGTGAGGAAATCTTCTACCTACTGATATTGAACCCCCCATGCTCAGAACTGTAAAAGAGACACATTTTGTTTAAGAAATATAATATAATAAATACAGATTGACCCTTTGAACAGACCAGGACCAGAAGAGATCAGGGGTTTCTCTGATGTACCTCATCCGGTTGGATTCTTGTTGACTCAGTGGCTAAACAACCCTAATCTTGTGAAAATGCAAAATTTCCCACTTCCCATATATAGATAACATATACACTCCGTGGTAAATTGAAAACATGCATGAAATGACATCAAACATGTTTTGAAATCCAATGTTTTCAAATGGGAATTTTTGGCAAAGCTGGATTATTTCCATGTTTTATGTTGTGCCGGCATGGGAGACTTCTTATAAAACAACAAATAAAACTCCATTAGTTCTTCAATTTCCTGTAACATTTTCACATTTGGGCTTTCCCACACTCTTATGATCCTGAAATTAATCTTGATGCCACATAGACTCGCATGCCACATAACTCAGCATAGTTGCGAGTCTCAAAGTTAAGTCGATGCTGATAAGCAACAGGGAGCCAGAGAGCTGAAATGTTTTGCACAAAACTATGGTAAATAATTATGTTTATACATCATGTCCCCAGCACACATACAGTGGGATTCTCTGTTGCCCAGTGTATTATTCAAATCATGTTGTTTCCAACAGCTATGAGTCTCTTTCCAAGATTTCAACAAGATTGCAAAGCTACACGCGGTATATAATTCTGAACACACAGAATGGTCTTCTTTTTTATTCTGGTGCAACGGGAGATTTGTGCACTTAAGTGTTAGGACCTCAACAAAGTTAGCAGCCTTTTTATGTTGAAGCTGTATTAATATTTACAAATGAGCACATAGATGAAATGCAATGCAATGTTAGATGAGTTACTTGCAGTCACAAATCCACAGAGGAATTGTGCAGCTTTGTGGAGCTTATTAGCCTCTTTTAGCTCATCGTTTTGGTTTTTACTTTTACTGTAATGGGTCCATGCTCTCATCAACTCTGTGTTCAGCAAATTAGAGCTAATGGTGACCAAAACGGAGCAAAAAGGAGAGTGAATTTTGGACTTTGGTTGCTAAAAAACATGACTACAGTTGAATGGTTATGTTGCCCTGTGTCTGCTAAATGCATAAATAAACAATTGCTTGTTCACACATTGGCCATTTCACCTTTATAAGGCAATGATTTGCTAGCATTGTGTGTCTGTCTGCTTGTTTCTGCCCCCTAGTGGCAGACAAAGCATTAATGCCGCTTTAAAGAACTGGAGAAAAGATTGTGGCTGTCACACAGCAGAGGGGGAAGTGTTCAACAATATTAGTGCAACCTGGTTGTTTTCACATTGTACCAAGGTCAATGTGAGATGAAGAGATCCCAGGTGCTCTGATGACAGAGTGAACAGAGAAACATGCAGCAGCAGCAGCAGCAAGCAGCAGCAGCAGCAGCAGCAGCAGCAGCAGCAGCAGCAGCAGCAGCAGCAGCAGCAGCAGCAGCAAGCAGCAGCAGCAGCAGCAGCAGCAGTGAGACAAACATGTAAAGACTGAGGCTGCTATCCCTTGTTATAAATATAACAAGAGTTTGACTGGAGCAACTGCAGCTTGTTACAGACACACAAATGTCCACGAACACACGCACATGAATGTACACACACACACACTGCTGTGTTTCTGTCAACTCGGCACATTTCCCAGGCAGCTTGCACAGCTGAGTGCACATCATTACACACACACACACACACACACACACACACACACACACACACACACACACACACACACACACACACACACACACACACACACACACACACACACACACACACAGAGGAAGCAGTCAGTGACCTACAAGTGTCCAAAGCACACAAGTGTGTGTCAGTTACTGCTGGTTTGGATCAAAAAATTAAATTGTAGCTTGCAGCTTTTCTCCCCCTCTCTCCCCCCCCCCCTCTCGCTCTCTCCATTTTTTCTCTCTTTCTAATTGTCTGTATTTCAAAGACACATAAAAGAAGGATGGCTACGGCTGGCAGAGTATTTTAATCTTTAATAAGCATTTAGAACAGCTATCAGCTCTAATGCTGCTAAAGTGCTTTGAAATGAATACAGAGTTGACAAAGCTAGACGGAGACCGTTGGAGAGAGACAAAGACAAACAAGCAGAGACAGAACCCAGACGTTGAGACATTCAGCAATTACGGCTCGCGAAACAGTTTTAAAAAAAAAGAGGATACTGGGGAACGATCATGTTTAATTGGCAGGGTTCATAGAAAAAGCTTCTGTGTGAGAAACCAGCTCTACACACTGTTTAAATCTTTAAAATGTTGCATCCTAAACCAGGATTTGTTTTTATTTGCTACCTGTCATTCACATAGGCACAACTCAGTCTGGTGCAATTACCTTCACAGCAGAGTAAACAAAAACAGCTACAGAAGAGGTGACATGATACACACTGGGACATGGGATAAGTGATTCTCACTGTACAAGATATTTTCTCCAGGAGTCAGCATATTAGTCCTTATTGAGCATGTCCTCCCATCAATCCAACACACTGGTTTTAGGCTTTGTATTATGGTGGTTATTGGGAAGATATCAAGCAGTTGTTCAAAATGTCTGCTTGAACACAATAAATATCTAAATGTCAGGCACTTTGCCATTGAGCATTTATTTTACCTTTGATACTTATTCTACTAATATATTTAGCTGATAATACTTTTTTTGCACACAAAGTATGTATTTTTTGTATGCATTTAGAAAAATATGTTGATAAAAATAGTTGTACAAAGAAAACATGCACAGTGAGACAGAACTTGAATTACTTTTAGTTTTGGAGTAGGTGTAAACATGACACAATGTGAGAATGTGTTATTTTTAAACAAGCAAAAATGATGGACAAAAAATACAGGCGGTGTGAAGGTATTCTAGTAACAGTTTGATTGCAGTGACCCCTCCAGTGGAGAAGGTCAGTGTCCAGTGTATGTTGTTCTACTGGGAAGCTGCACATTTGAGGGATTATGTAGTGCTGCAAAATTTCATAGAATAGAGCTGTTCTTAATAAGGGTTAAAAATGAACGCTGGGTCATATTTCTAAGTTACTCATGCTCTATAAAACAACACACACATGTATGCAGGCACACACACACACACACACACACACACACACACACACACACACACACACACACACACACACACACACACACACACACACACACACACAAACACAGTACTTTGTTCCAGAGTGCAATGATTGAATATTCATGATTCATGATTCTTTTCTCCCTCCACCTCTTTCCGACTCCCAATCTCTTGCCTCCCCCTCCACTATATCTGTCCTCCTCTATTACTCCATCTTAATTGAATTCAAAATGTTAAATCAGCATGAGAGCTGTAAACAGATTGCCAAACCACATAACCACCATATTTGGCGTAACACCACTTTCACTCTGCCACAACTCTTTTTCCTGCCCCATTTCCTTGTTTTTTTCTTTGCCATCCCTCATCTCACTTCACTTTCCTCTCTCCTCCTCTATCTATCCGTCTCTTGTTCTCATCGTATTATCGACCGACTTCTGAGCTTTTCTCAGAACTGCATCATGAAATTATATTACCAGCAATAGTATCTCCTCTGCTGCCTGTGTCTAAATGCTCACAGAGTGCTAATTGAAATGGAGAGCTATTGATCGGCGTAGATCCACAGGAGTCATGGCTGTGGGGGTATTAGCTCTCAGACTCTCCTTGTGTCTGTTGGACTTCGGCCTGTTGAGTGTAGAAACCAATAATAGAAATAATGATGCAGCTGACATCATTACATGGCAACAAATAATGAAATACTGAAAAGTTTTAGTCAATGCACAGTTATCAGTGTCAGGGTGCCCTTGAGCAAAGCACTAGACTCCCGGCTGCTGTAATAGAGACAATCTGTGTACAGCAGTTGACATTCTGACAGCTCAGAGGTGTGACTTTCTGCAGCAGTAGACCTGTCAGGAAAGGTGCAGTTCTCGAGGAGAGTATGCTCACTGAAGAGAAAAATAAAATAAAGATTTCCCACTGAGAGGAAAGAGTGTCCTCCTTGCTGGCAAAGACATAAAAGCACTTCACTACCACTATAAATACCTCAACTTCTCCTGCTTCTTCCCATCTTCTTCTCTGCTTTATATAAATGGTTGTGCTTTAGACAAAACCTCTCAGAGTGTGGGTGTATCTTAAGAACTGACTTGTGTCTCCTGTGTCCACTTTTGTCTCGCATGGTTGAAGTGTTAATGGGAAAACAAAAGTTCATCTTAAATCATAATGCACATGTTGTTAATATGATCCTGGGGGGTCCAATTGATATTTAGAAACAGCAGGCTGTAATCGGTAATATTATCAAGAGACAACATGTGAAGCTTTCTGAATAATGAATGAACTTTGAGTTTGATTTATGGCTTGTGTTTTTACAATTATAATAAATCTTTTTAATTGTATTGTTAGCAGTCGATACGTCGGGGTTCTGAGAATAAAAGTAATTCAAGCACAAGTTTATAGCACTCATGTAGCCTCCCTGTAAAGATATTCAAAGTCATTGCAGCACTTTGGCTAATAGCCCGACTTACAGGTTGTGTTTGCGCTCTTGTGGCCACAAAGGTACCTAATATTCAAAAACCCGAAAAACCTTAGAACCTTGTTATACAGAGGCAACGTAACATTACTGTCTTGTACAGTGCAAGTGATATCGGGACTTTGTGGGCTCCATACGATACTAAGATAGTGACATTGTGAAAAAGTTTTTATGGAGAGGCTTGTTAATTCTAAAATGTCAAAGGAAAGACGTAATGATTCTTGTATTGCATTTTCCCTTTCTGGTTTCTGTATCACTTTAGTAGCACTCATGTAGCTTCTCTGTAAATATTTTAAAACCAACCAGTTTCCAGTTAATGTCTGTCAAGGTCAAATGATTACCCTCTTCCTCTCTCTCTCTACAGGCTATGTCAGCGATTATCTTAGTCCATCCCCATACGATGTTATGGCGGGAAGTGAGTCACCTGTCATCTCTAAAGTACCCTCCCCTAGCCATCCGGCAATCATCTATAGTCACATCGACGACACCTATTCTGGAATCCATGGTGATGTCCACGGCGACTCAGACCAGCCGGATAGCCCGAGATCTGAGGTTTCATCATCAGCTGGTGGATACATCAACGGGGACGCAGCCGTGAGCGATGGCTACACAGTGGATGCATTTTTCATCATGGACGGACGGTCACGGAGGAAATCCACAGGAAACCCCAAAGGAACCATTCAGAGGCACTCCTGCAGCGAGTGCGGCAAAACCTACGCCACGTCCTCCAACCTGAGCCGGCACAAGCAGACGCACAGGAGCATAGACAGCAAGATGGCCAAGAAGTGCCCCACATGTGGGAAAGTCTACGTTTCCATGCCTGCGATGGCCATGCACCTGCTGACCCACGACCTCAAGCACAAGTGCGACGTGTGCAGCAAAGCGTTCAGCCGGCCATGGCTGCTGCAGGGCCACATGCGCTCGCACACGGGTGAGAAGCCGTTTGGGTGCGCGCACTGTGGCAAAGCGTTTGCTGACCGGTCGAACCTGCGCGCTCACATGCAGACGCACTCGGCCTTCAAGCACTACAAGTGCAAACGGTGTGACAAGACGTTTGCACTCAAGAGTTACCTGAACAAGCACTATGAGTCAGCATGCTTCAAGGGGGCTTTCTCACCTGTGAGCTCAGTGGGGGAATGATGGGCTCTGAAAAGTTGATTTAAATCAGATTTTACTGGCCTCACGCTCTACTTTGCCTGCTTTCCCCAACAAGAAGACCAGTATGCTCAAGCACTGCAAGGATGGAGTGTTTTCTCTGCAAGGACCATGACGCTTAATAGACAAAATAGATTAAGAACATGTCCATTTGTATCAAGACCCTCTAATCCCTCCTTTGTCTCTTCTTTCCTCATGTGGAAGTGGAGCAAAAAGTTTTCGACGCTTGATTTAGATTGCCACCTGCTTCGATATACGGATACGTCCCCTTCTGAGGCTGTTTTGAGTATCTGTGAAGATAAATAAAGCACAGCACATCTAGCTCATCATTTTTGAAGATACCTAGATCTATTTATGCCCATATCTATCCTTGTCCCACATTTTTTTGGTTCAACCTATGACTAAACAACACTGAAGCACAAGTCCTCTCCCATCTCTGTCTTTCTGTGACAGCGAGTTTAAAGCATGAATCACATCTTCAGTTTTCTTTGTAGAGATTTAATGAACTTTCATATATTAATGCTTTTAAAAAAACAAACAAAATCATAATCTAAGGATACATCTGTTATCCTGCTTTTGGTGAAAGCTTGGACTGAACTTATAAGGAGATAAAGCATCAAAAGAAGAAAGCACACGGCATTTGTTCTCTGCAAGTAAACAAAACACTTGTAAAGTTTTTCCTTTACACTGCTGACATGCTTTGCCTACTGTATACTATGCTGACCACTGACACATCCACACTGATCTGTGATAATGTACATACCTTCCATAACATGGTCGGTATGGCAAGGTACACCTTTCAAGTGGGGAAATCATCTTTTGGGGATTTTTCTTTAAACCAAATGTCTCAAATGGACACAGACATACAAGCAGTTTTCTTTTCTTTTTTAAGTTATGTTTTTGGCATTTGTGCTTTACCTGAGAGTAAACAGTGGAAAGTGAGAGGAAATTAGGGAGACAAACTGGACTTCCATGGCTGAAAACTCCCACTGAGCCACCTTCCTTAACAAACAGTGTTTTCCTACAACTGAAATCTGATGTTATTTATTTTTACTTGTCAATGTCAGATGACGATTTAGACATTAAAAATGTCCAGATTTTCCTCAAAAGGTCAAACCTTTCTCAAGTGTTGTAAAATAGTGTTCCTGTTGCCAGTGGGCCACACAGTATTCAGCTTTGGGGTCTTTTTTATGTGTCTATTTATTGTCTAATTTATTTATTCATGTTTTTGTAGATGTATTGATTTTGCACTTTACTTTGTTATATTTTGCCTTTGTTACAAATATGCCAAAGCATTTGACACTTTCTAATTACCGAATACCTTTTTACTTTTGTCCGCCACTTTAATTATAAAAACTACTGCATGCAAAAAATAACAATAGCCTAATAATGGAATCTATGCCAATTTTATGAATCTTTGGGATATTTTGCCAAACCTCTTAGATAACAGGCAAATTAAGCAAATTTCTGTCTTGGGCAATATTCATTCATATCCGATAGAGCAATAATGCATGATATTTTTGAAGAGTCATAACTGCTTGTAAAATCTTGATTTTTCAAGTACCACTATTCTATGTAGTTATGAGAAATGAAATTTCAGGGAGTTAGCAAACCAAGTTAGTGTTAAATATGGAGGGTTGGGTTAAGAGCTCTGTATGTTAGAGGAATTGGGACACTGTTGTGATTCTTTGAGACCTTCTCCAGTGACTTCTGTGACTGTAAAGTGAAGTGTTTGAACAGATTGAATTAACAAGAGCAGAGAGTTAGTTTTCCAATCTCTGCTGATTTAGTATGTAATATTATCTAAAACAATTGCCTCCTAGTTACAAACCTATCTTGGCATCATTAGCTTGTTGGCAATTGTGTCTGTGTAAGCATTAGGAGCTGTTGGTGCTTCCAGGGATTCACACAGATGGCACAACTCCTCTAGGTGGAGGGCTCTGGGTTGGGTCGGGATGGGTCTTTTTGTACATGGTTTATGCACTGCCTGCCTCGTATTATTATTCTAAAATATTGTAGAAAGTAGAAGGTACTACCGTAGGTCTCTGGTGCTGAAACATGAATGAAAACAAAAACCCAGAACAAGAACGATTGAGAGTCTTGGTACTTTCTATGTTCCTGGTTTGAATTGTTGAATAGGTGAAACACAACTTTACAACAGCTGTGGTGCTGAACGTGGAGCTCTTTGACACTCAGTAGTCCTCGAGCTGGTCCATGTTTGTCCTTTGTGAAGTTTTAATCTGGGATACAGATTAAATTTCCTTTTATGAGTTGGTCAAAATGAGTGAGCTCTGTTCTCAGTTTAAATACCATCAAAAGATCAGTTTTGCTCTTTGGCTCTACATAAGACATATATTCACAAACTCCATGTGAGGACTCCTGGAGCTAACACACCGCCTGCTAAATTTCAGGTTGTTTCTCTTTTTATCATCTCCGGCTGTTGTGAGGTTCTTGTGGCGATCCCCAATGCAATTAAAAGGATTGTTGAGAAAGAGAAGAAGACATTTGGTCAATATTTCAGCACCAGAGTGCATCGACAAACACTTAGATTCTACTATGAACTATTGTAGCCTACTATAGCCACAAGCTAGTTTACCTATTCTTATATAAAAGCACTTCCTGTTACGAATTATATCTTACAACTTTTTTTTTGTTCAAAGATAGTAGCACAATGAAAGAGTTTAGATTCAGGTAGACAATGCCTTGTATTTAGAAATAACAACCTCTTTCTCCTTTTTCTACAATGATGAATCAAAGGTAACAACAACAACAAAGATGCTGAAGTAACACAGGCTGTGTTGTCCGCCAATAACACATGAATATATGCTTAAAAGTGACACATGGTATAAATGAACTCTTTACACAGTGTGTCATTTTTCAACATATTTGTGTGAGAGCATCTTCACCACACCTTTTTTAAGAGTGAATGAAAACTCAACTATTTTGTGGCAAGAGGCCTTGTAAATAAGCACTGATGTGACTTTGGAGTCCGATTATTTCTACAGATCTGTATAGAGTGACAGTGACGAAGAAGATGATGATGATGATGATGATGATGATGATGACGATTTTTTCTGGAGCTTCCTGCTTTGTTTTGAGTTCTTCCTCTGAGGCTTTTTTGGGACCTCCAGCGGTGGTTTGAAACAATGTAAAGCACAAAGACAACACTGGGCATTTTGTTTCACTTCCTAAATAAAAACTAGTTTAAGAAGTTGTGTTGAGATTCCTTTCTTCTTTGAACCCTTCACAAGTACTCACTATTAATATTTATGCAATTTTTAGTGGTAACAAACATTAACTTGCTTATAGCGAGAAGAAGTCCTTCACCTTTTGGTGGACCAACATGGGAGATTATTTTGGTAAAAATATGTACGCTAAATAACGGCGAGAGACAAATACTTTTTTGATCCAGTTTGAATTGTTCCATGAATTACGCATATGATGTTTGTCAATTTAAAAGATCGTTTTGCAAGTCATCAAAGTCCCAGTTTGTCGTAAAAAGAAAGACTACACACCCAAAAGTCGTGTAAGTGACATCACACCCTACGACGCCTCTGTTTCATACTGGAATGTATTCAAACGAGCAGCAGGTTTTGCTCCTTCTTTTATTTCCTGGCAGATAAAAACACCAAGAGCCGCAGGATAAAACACATAAGGTAAGATAATGTTACATTTGTGCTGGGATATCTTACAAGCTAGCTAGTGTTGGTGGCGTATATTGTGCGTGACAGATGTAGTAAACGGGTTCACACAAAACTAAATGTTACTATGACAACTGTGATTTTCTTGACTTGCAAAATTATCTTTTAAATTGTGAAAACATTATATGTGTTATTCATGGCTCAATTAAAAAAGGATCAAAAAAGGATTTGTCTCTATCGTACTATCGTACACATTTCTTTTGAAAAAAGGTCTCGTGGGGGACACCGAAAGAGGAGGGACTTCAACTCGCTGTTTGTTTTGGTTATTAATGGTTAACGTTTCAGATGAAAACCTTTCTATGCCGACTTTGCTTTAAAGTGGTATTCTAATGACTTAATATTTCACTTCCCTAAGTCTAAGAGTCAACAGCCCAGCAGTGGTGCTTTGAGCTATATTGTTTACCATGTTCAGTGTTAGCATGATAACGCAAAATATAATGGTCAAAATTGATGCAACAAAATATCCTGAAAACAAGATATCCCAACAGCTTTACTTTGCAAAATGTAACTCGATAGCGTTATTTGCTCAGACTTGACAAAGCTCCTCCAGACCCACTTTAGACATTATACAGCTGTTTTCACAGGCTAAGCACAGCAGTACTCTTGAGGATGAGTAAACTGACCTTTATGTGTAAAATCAATGGAGTCAACCTTTAGAAAAAGCATTTACTACTATTTATGTCAGTAGCTGTTATACAAAAGCCATACAGTCCTTCAGAGAGATCTTTACGGCTTTAACACATGACCTGGTGAGCTTACAAAAGACTCCTTCAATGCAGCAACCTCTATAGTATTAATGAATCATTAGCATATTGAAAAATCATCATTCTAATAAATCGCAAGGGCACACTGGGAAACATTTACTGTAATAAAATAAGAAATAATAAAAGTAGAATAAATCATGTTTTAGGCTTCTGTGCTTTTATTACTCGGTAAACGGTTAATTAGTGTTTTGTAAAACATTCATTAAGATGGTTTACCTCCAGCATAAAAAACTGCTAATTATTATTGTTTACAACGTTATCTCTCACCCTTGTTTTACCCTATGGCGACTGTGCAGAGGTCAAAATCTCCTAGTGACTGTGTGTGTGTGTGTGTGTGTGTGTGTGTGTATGTGTGTGTGTGTGTGTGTGTGTGTGTGTGTGTGTGTGTGTGTGTGTGTGTGATTATAATTGCCTGTGTGGGCTCTCATACATGAACAGGGAAGCTGATGTCAGGGCAATGTCTTTAACCTTGCGACACAATGTGTGTATGTGTATGTATGTATGTGTGTATGTATTGTATCCGCACATGTGTGAATGTTAATATTTTGTATTTTTAAATACACGTTTTAATTTGCTGTATCCTGCAGTTCAATGTTTTGGTAAAAAAAAGAAAAAGAAAAAGGCATTAAGGTTTTAAATATGGAGATGAAAGCCATTTTGGATACAATATATTTATCTGAATTTAATAATGTTTTACAGTATGCTTTTTTAACGATTTAATAAACGTAATGAGATGACACTCCCGGTGATGATAGTAACGACTCTACTATTCTAAGTGGCCAATCAATGAGCATGTTATAATTTACATGGTACAGTAATACAAAACCTTTAAAACCATGTAAGTTAATGACAAAAACTCTAGAGTAACATAACAAGCTTCCACAATAAGCCGTATAAGCAAAACTAAATGCTGCATAGAAAATGCACAGCATGAGTTACACAATCTCACGAGTTGCTGCCACCATTTAAATTAATTAAAGGGAAATTTAAATTTAATTGCGTGTGTGCATGTTTTATTGAAGTGCAAGTGTGGTTTAATCAATTAGATTGTATAAAGAAAAAGGAGAACAGTAAGACACCAGAGACTGCAGCCATTCCCAGTCATAGTGTGTCTTGATTTATTATAATTTCTTTACACTGAACAGCATGTTTTCTCTAACAACATTTGGCTAAGAGTCAACATTTTTCAAATATAGTATGAAAAACCAGAATATGTTAGGTTAGTGTATATGTTTTTGAATGTGCTGTGTGTGTGTGTGTGTCCGTGTCTATCTGTAAAGAAGCCTTTTTTATCAGTGTCATCTGGTGGTTTTAAACTCCTGTTAAACCATTTGTCCTTCAGGCGGAGATTCTATAGCCGATCTAGCTGCTCTGTGAGGCTGTACTTGTGCATAACGGGGATTTGAGCTAATGCTAACGTCAGCATGCTAAGTTAGCAGGTATAATGTTTACCATGTTAACCATGCAATCTGGTCTCCTAAAGAATACGTTCCCATACAACGAAACTGCATTGTTAATTATGTTTAGAGGGAAACCCAGATTACGTTTGTTCTTGACATATCACAAATACATGTCCGCATAAGGAGGAGGAACACAGGACATTCACCAGGAGACGTTAAACGTTAAACGTTAAAATGAACGCTGACTTATTTTAATTTATGTCTGTAACATCATTAATGTCCATCCATCCATCCATCCATCGTCTACCGCTTATCCGGGATCGGGTCGCGGGGGCAGCAGCTCCAGTAAGGAACCCCAATCTTCCCTACTCCGGGCCACATCCTCCAGCTCCGACTGGGGGATCCTGAGGCGTTCCCAGGCCAGTGAGGAGATATAATTTCTCCACCGAGTCCTGGGTCTTCCCCGGGGTCTCCTCCCAGCTGGACGTGCCTGGAACACCTCCCTAGGGAGGCGCCCAGGTGGCATCCTTACTAGATGCCCGAACCAACTCAACTGGCTCCTTTCAACGTAAAGGAGCAGCGGCTCTACTCCGAGTCTCTCACGGATGGCTGAGCTTCTCACCCTATCTCTAAGGGAGACGCCAGCCACCTGTCTGAGAAAACCCATTTCGGCCGCTTGTACCCGTGATCTCGTTCTTTCGGTCATGACCCAGCCTTCATGACCATAGGTGAGGGTAGGAACGAAGATCGACCGGTATATTGAGAGCTTTGCCTTCTGGCTGAGCTCTCTTTTCGTCACAACGGTGCGGTAAAGTGACTGTAATACCGCCCCCGCTGCTCCGATTCTCCAGCCAATCTCTCGCTCCATTGTCCCCTCACTCGCGAACAAGACCCCGCGGTACTTGAACTCCTTCACTTGGGGTAATGGCTCATTCCCTACCCGGAGTAGGCAATCCACCGGTTTCCTGCTGAGAGCCATGGCCTCAGATTTGGAGGTGCTGATCCTCATCCCAACCGCTGCAAACTCGGCTGCGAACCGATCCAGTGACTGTTGAAGGTCACAGACCGATGATGCCATAAAGACCACATCATCTGCAAAGAGCAGCGATGAGATCCTCAGGTCACCGAACTGCAACCCCTCTCCTCCACGACTACGCCTCGATATCCTATCCATGAAAATCAAGAACAGGATTGGTGATAAAGCGCAGCCCTGGCGGAGGCCAACATTCACTGGAAACAAGTCCGACTTACTGCCGAGTATCCGGACACAACTCTCGCTTTGGGCATACAGGGATTGGATGGCCCTCAAAAGTGACCCCCTCACCCCATACTCCCGCAGCACCTCCCACAGTATCACCCGGGGGACCCGGTCATACGCCTTCTCCAGATCCACAAAACACATGTAGACCGGATGGGCGTACTCCCAGGCCCCCTCCAGGATCCTTGCAAGAGTAAAGAGTTGGTCTGTTGTTCCACGACCAGGACGGAATCCGCATTGTTCCTCTTCAATCAAAGGTTCAACTACCGGCTGAACCCTCCTTTCCAATACCTTGGAGTAGACTTTACCAGGGAGGCTGAGAAGTGTGATACCCCTGTAGTTGGCACACACTCTCTGGTCCCCCTTTTTAAATAGGGGAACCACCACCCCGGTCTGCCAACCCCTAGGCACGGTCCCAGACTTCCACACAATGTTGACGAGGCGTGTCAACCAAGACAGCCCCTCAACACCCAAAGCCTTCAGCATTTCTGGACGGATCTCATCAACCCCGGAAGGACTCCTTCTTCAGTCGGATGGCTTCCCTGACCACCGGGGTCCACCACGTGTTCGAGGGTTACCGCCCCTTGAGGCACCTAAGACCTTGAGACCGCAGCTCATCACCGCAGCTTCAGCAATAGAGGTTTTGAACATCGCCCACTCAGGTTCAATGCCCCCAACCTCTGATGGCTGAAAAGCTCCGCCGGAGGTGTGAGTTAAAGATCCCCAGGACAGGGGCTTCCTCCTAGACGTTCCCAGTTCTCCCGCACTACCCGTTTGGGTTTACCAGGTCTGTCCAGAGTCTTCCCCCACCCTTTGATCCAACTCACCACCAGATGGTGATCAGTCGACAGCTCCGCCCCTCTCTTCACCCGAGTGTCCAAAACATGCGGCCTCAGATCAGATGATACGATTACGAAATCGATCATTTACCTTTGGCCTAGGGTGCTCTGGTACCACGTGCACTTATGAGCATCCTTATGTTCGAACATGGTGTTTGTTATGGCCATTCCATGACTAGCACAGAAGTCCAACAACAAACGACCGTTTGGGTTTAGATCAGGGAGGCCCTTCCTCCCAATCACGCCTCTCCAGGTGTCTCCATCGTTTCCCACGTGTGCGTTGAAGTCTCCCAGCAAGACTACGGAGTCCCCTACTGGAGCCCCCTGCAGGGCTCCATTCAGGGTCTCCAAGAAGGCAGAATACTCAGATCCAACTGGTAGCGATCCATCTCCCGCACTAGTTCCGGCTCCTTCCCCCACAGAGAGGTGACATTCCACGTCCCCAGAGCCAGCCTCTGCTGCCCGGGTCTGGTCCGTCGAGGTCCCTGACCATCACTGCCACCCGTGTGACAGCGCACCCGACCCCAGCGGTTTTTCCCATGAGTGGTGGGCCCACAGGATCATTAATGTTACAAATGTAATTATTTTCTGCTTTGACCAAGTAGTTTTAATGCGTTGTTGTTTTGTTTAAAATTACGTTAGCCATGTGTTTAAAACAGCAACTGTTATCCACGGGAAAATACGTCAAAACATAATTAAGAAAGCAATGTATGGGAATGTAACTTTGTAGGAGATAAGGTTGAACGTGTGTTAGCACACATTAGGTTCAGATCTTGACATGGATATTTAAATCTTAAATCCCATATACACAGTTCACCAACTTTAACCACATTAGCTTTAGCTAATTTAGTGTTTTTAGCACGACTAACCATCACATGCTCTCACCAATGATTAGAGTTAAGTCTCCATAACACAGTAACTTAGATCACTATTGGCCACATGTATAGGATCCCATTGACTGTGATTGTCTACCATCTGCCAGTACTTCACCAAAAGACGAACGACCTTCTATTAAAAGGTGATTGATTTTCTCCTCTTACTAAAGATATTGATTTTCTTATATTGCCTTTGGTCCACTAATGATACTAATTCTAATATTCACTGGACCTGAAAAAAGGCATCCTAGCTATAATAGCAACTGTCAGTGTGTGTGTGTGTGTGTGTGTGTGTGTGTGTGTGTGTGTGTGTGTGTGTGTGTGTGTGTGTGTGTGTGTGTGTGTGTGTGTGTTGTTTTTGTACAAACATCTATGAAATCCATACTAGCATTATTTCTCTTTGTGTTATACTCTACATTACATTACAGCAGCCTGTTTGGATCCGCTGCAACAGATGGAGCATCACAGTTAGGTTTAATCAAAGAGGAAATACATTATAGAAATTAGAAATGTTGTGTGTACAGAGTTTTACCTACACAACCAGTACTTGTTGACATCTACAGCGGAAGAGTTCACTACATCTTTTCATTGTAAAATCTTTAAATCAGAATGGATACATACAAATATCACCATGAAATGTTGTACAGACATGCATGTTCCCCAGAGGATGTATCGTATTGACTCCCCTGACTTTTCCTCTAGACTAAGCCAAAAGCAGGTTCACATTTGTGGTTTGGATTGAAATCTCAAATTGTGAAATCTTTCACATATCGTACCTACAGTATGTCAGTCTCAAGATAAATTGTAATCACTTTGGTGATCTCCTGACTTTTTCTCTAATGCATGTTAACATGCTTAACTAAGATGGTGAAGACAGTAAACATTATACCTTCTTATCGTTAGCATGTCAGCATGCTGATGTTAGCATTTAGCTAAGAGCACCACTATGCAGGCTCACAGAGCTGCTAGCTGTAGAATCTTAGTCATGTTATTAGAAATATCATATTATGACCTCATGTATGTATGCTTTAAACACAACTAGTTATCCTAGTTAACTAGTTATATATGCACATTGGAGGAGAGCATTTATACCGCACAAATATTCAACTAAATTAATCCAACTCATATCGCTGCAGTGTGTGACCAGTGTGTTTGTGGTCTTGTTTACATGTATCAAACTTTATAAATGAAGAATAAATGTGTTGTTACATGTCATGTCAATTTAAGATGTTAACCAACTGAATTCTATTATGAATATATTCTTGAACCAGAGATAGAATAGCTGCTGTAACACAATAACTTATTAGAAACAAACAAATAAAATGACTTTATCTGCATGCATGAGACAGAGGAAGAAAAAGAAAATGAGAGAAAATGAGGCAAGAAAAGTGATAGATAATATTTTATTTATTGTTTCAAAGAATTTACATATGCTAATTCCTGTTTCCCACGATGTCTGACCTTTAAGCCTTCAGCAGGTGATGGGTATAAATAGTTCATACATTGTCCCCTATGTAGTTTTCGCCTTAAATCATTCATGAAGCAGAAAGCGTTTGAAACTCCAACCTACACAGTAAGCACCATTACTTTAAGACAGTCCACTATTTCGGACCTTTAATAATCTGGATGAAAAGAGTTTTTTTTTATGACTAAAACAGAACATATTCTTCCCTTCACTTTTATGAGTTAGTATCTTGTACCAAAGCAATCTTTGATTTTACTATCACTGACTAAGATGTGTCTTCACACCAGTAAGATCCCCTGTGGTTAAAACAAAACAAAAAACTCATCCCACAAGGAAATTAATTTTAGGTGCTCTCAGGTGATTTGTCTCATATTTATTCATATTTGATATCACATATTGAGGTGTAAAATAATGGGAAAAGGGCTCGTTCTGCGTGATCTGCGTGATCTGCAAAGATGGGAGGGGATGCTTTGAGTACAGGTTAAGAGGAGTCCTTAGCTTTGGTTAAAAAAGTATATATCTTCTTTACCGAATGAGGATATCCCAGTGGATTCAATTCTGCATCTTCCAAAACTCTTTCACAGCCCATTGGAGTCTACAAGTAGTTTGCAGTAAGATCCATGTTGTCAACTAACAATATGATGTGTTTTAAAATAGCTTAAAATCTCACCATATATCTTGTCAGACTCGCAGAGAAAATTCATCAAATAAATGGCATACGGAGATGCTGTAAGAACCATGAAGCTTGATGTTTCAAAAATACTTTCCTCCAGAAACTGTGAGACTGCACTCCCAGGAAAAACAACAGAATGACTCTTGTCCATCAGGAGCAAAGGAGGAAGTTGGGATACTTTATTATAGAGCCACAAAGGATGGAGGGTTCAACAAATGGGAGCACACTCTCCGCCTCCTGTTTCCTACCAACAGTCAACAGGGTTGGTTTTTTTCTGCCTAAACCTAAACAAACCTTAAACATGTTGGTATCAGATTTAAGAAAAACAGCAGTGATTTGTTACTTTTTTGAACGGGACTAACAAATAATGTCGCCCTGCAGATTAGGGCATCAGATCAGAAATGACTTATACATTATGTAAGTCATTCAATTACAAATTACGTACAGTTTTGTGTTGACGCACTTGCTGGAAACATTACCTCATGTTATTCTTAGGTTGGCTTTTTTTGGTTTTACAAAACGATTAGTATTATGTTGACAGTATAAGAATGACTGTGCAGCACAAGAGTACATATTTAATTAGTTGTAAGTATTTGGACACAGGAATGATATGACTGCAGGTATGTATTTGCATGATTTAAGATCTAAAACCTTTGATAATTACTCAGTTTAAAGAGATAACAATGAAATGAATGAGAGATTGAAATGTTTTGTCTTGAGCTGGTTGTTTGTGCAGGCACAACTGCTGTGACACCTTCTAGCCCATGGGCATGTTTACCTCTCTGAACTAAAAAAATCTGTATGTATATGTTTTAAAAATATGGATATTTATGCTTGATACTATCACAGTGTCATTTTAATAGGGCCGTAGAGGGCAAGTGACTTTCAGTGTCTGAGCAAATGGATGAATATGTATATAGGCTTCGAGTGTAATATCACGGTTCACTAATCTGATAGGAACAATATAGAGGGCTTCTCATACACACACACACACACACACACACACACACACACACACACACACACACACACACACACACACACACACACACACAAATATCTATATGCAAACACCTGCAGCACAAAGGCTGTAGGTAGGCAAGTATGGACATAAACTCATTCATACTCTCAACACACAGATGAAATTACATTTTTTTGCAATGCAGTCACATTCACACACACCAAACACATATTTATTTTTGTAAGTGTAGTGTTTATTAAATAGAACAAGCACTCACAAACACACACACTTCTAGAGGACTGTGCTGCGGATGAATATCATCAATTACCACATCAAATACTGTTTTCGTATTTAACCAAAATATTCCCACTGTTACGTGACAACTCATACAGGCTGCATAATACAAACTAATTGCACTGACTGTCATTTCTGCTGTATTAAATATCCTGCATACAGTGATTTCATAAGATCAGTTTTTGTGTATATTTTCCAACTGAAACATCTTACTCACTTCCAATGAAACAGGTAAAAGACAGTGTAGTGCAGAGAGGAGAGGAATGAAAGAGAGAATAAAGGATGAGAGGAGAGAAGACAGGCAGAGGAAGAGACAGAGATGGAGAAAAGATGGTGGAAGTCAGAGAGGCAGTGAAGAGGAAAGAAGTGTCAGGAGGTGCTGACGAAACTTAACCTGAGCTCCAAATGGCTCCTTAACAAGAGCACACACATGCACACACACACACACACACACGCACACATACACACACACACACGCACACATACACACACACACACACACACACACACACACACACACACACACACACACACACACACACACACACACACAAACACAGAAGTGCCACGTTTTCACACTTTATTGTCATTTGCAAGTGGACAAACATGCTAATTTACTTGAGTGATACATATTTTGTTGCACTCACACAAACATATTTGTTTATCGCCCTTATGCATGAATTTAATTGCTACAAACAGGTTGCATGCAAACAGGTACATCTCTACTTGAGTATGGCACACATTTGCATTTAACACGCACAGACGCACACACGCACGCACACGCACACACACGCACGCACGCACGCACACACACACACACACACACACACACACACACACACACACACACACACACACACACACACTTTATTGTATCTATGGTCAAAAGGAGTTGATATGCATTGCACACACACATGCACGTATAACCCCCGAAGAACACACATTTAGCTTCACACACGGTGATAGGTCTTTTAAAGGGGTGTTTCACACCTCATCGCATTTCAATTAGTAGGTAAGACAGACACACACGCACACACGCACACACAAACACACACAGACACACACACGCACAGAGCTTGACAGTCTGTCCGTTGGGTGAAGAAGATTCATTTGGATTCTCATCTCTTCTCCTACCACTTCCCTTTTTGTATGTGCCCTTTCTTTTCACTCTCCCTCTTTCTCTACTTATCTCCCCTCTGTATATTCACTTTGCGCTCTCTCTCTCTCTCTCTCTCTCTCTCTCTCTCTCTCTCTCTCTCTCTCTCTCTCTCTATCACCGTGAGTGACAGTGGTTTGACCTCCCGGGTTGTCAAGGGAGGCTGTTGCACAGACGGCCTGAATAGAGAAGCCTTTCCCTGGTTGCAAGTCTGCTGAGGGTTGGAGGATGACGAAATCCTGTAACAACACTGCAGTGAGTTTAGCTTAGCAAGATCATTTGACTCTGAAGTTTAATAATTCTCATGATGAAAGGGTAATATATATATATTTTTTTTTTTCATAGATTGGGCCATCATTTCTGTCGCCTATGTTTCCTGAGATCTGCGCATGGAGATATGGAGCAAGATAAGTTAAGTTAAGTTAACTCAAGTCACTTGTATTTATATAGCCCAAAATCACAGTCTCAGTGGGCATCAGGGTTCACTTCACTTCAGTGGCCACATGACAAGAGTCACTGGAATTTGTTTTCAGTACAGAATGAAAAATAAATGGAACAGTATCAGCAGCACAACACATAGGCAGACATATGACACCCTATGTTCTTAGACCCTAAATTTGAATCAGGAAAAATGGGGGAATAGGGAGAAGGTTCAAGAAGAGCAACAAAGGAGTGATTAATTCTAAATAACATACAGAAATAGCAGTAGTAGAAGAAGGAGTACGCAGTCAGACAGATTGTAAATAAGCCAAATAGTCTAAACTACTTTATTTTGAAAGCAAAATCCAAAATGTTCGAAATAATCACTCATTCTGCAAGAAAACACAGAGAACAACTACAGCCAGTCAATAGGTCCAAGCCTGTAATGTGCATGGATGTAAGAGAGCTGGGTGCTATGTGTCGAGTCAGCCCTGCTTTTAATTTTCCTAGTGACCAAACCACTGCAACTTAAAGTCCCCAGCAGCCTGCATAACAAAGATCAATCATTACTCTGTGTATCATGCATTTTGAAACCATACAGGTTTAATATATGTAATACTTTCCTTAAAGACTACAGTATAAAACCTATAGTTTTGTGTGTGTGTGACGTCATCTCAATGTAAAGTCTATGGAAGGAGCTGACAGCTTCGGATCAAGAGACACTAATGCACATGTGCTGGGCAACATGAGCAAACCAGGAAAAGAGTTATTTTTACTGGAATGACTGCAGCCAGTATCCAGTTTTTGTAATACAACGCGATGGATGGTTAAAACAACAGTTTCGGTAATACATTTTAACCATTTTCTCCTCCAAATAAGTTTGTCTAACCTGTGGGTTTATTTAAAATGGGCTTATCCTTCAGTGCAACTGTTGGATAGTGAACAAGGGGGTAACTGTGAGCTAAAGCAGAGCAGTGTGATGTCGTATGACTGACACGCAGGTAACAGGAAACAGACAGAGGTCATATAGAGGTCAAAAGGGAGCGTAAGAGCTGTCTTATTGTGTGTGAGTGTCTGTGTCAGAAAGAGAGGGAGGCAGAGGATAGATTGGGTATAAATTGAATCCTTTCCAATTGGGAAACTATTGTCTGTTCATCCCCTCTATAACACACACACACACACGCACACAAACACACACTGTGAGGGCGAGACAGGTGTTAAGCATGAAATTGATTCCACCCTCCACTCAATACACACACACACAAACCCTCTTTTTTTTCTCTTCCACTATGTCCTCCCTCCCTTATCTATAAACCACCATCCTCCTCTTCTTACCTCTTCATCCTCCAGATCTTTCTTTACAGACTTCCTCTGATATTTCTTTTTTCGTCTGATGCGACCGACAGTGTGTCACAGCTCTCGCAGGACAGTGAACAGTACATTTGAAGCTGTGAAATGTTGTTTTGCCTCAGTACGTTACAAAGAACTGAATGTCAAATTCCTTAAAAAATGTATGTTGCTGTAAATCGTTGTATTTCCAGGCAGATGCATCATGAGAAACTCTGCTCTGTTGCTTCTCACACCCACACAGATTTATTGTTTTTTATCTGAGAGAAAAAAAACACCATTTATGGGTGATAATGTTTTTTTTTTCTTTTTGTAATCTCTCTCCTTCTCTAATGTGTCTTTTATTGCACCAGTACAGAACAAAGCCCTCAGGCGCTGCACACACACACACACACACACACACACACACACACACACACACACACACACACACACTCACACACACACACACACACACACACACACACACACACGCACACACACACACACACACACACACACACACACACACACACACACACTCTCCCTCTATTTACCTCACATATAGTCACATGGCACATACTGAAACATAGCATAGTACAGTATGTTTGGATTAATCTAAACAGACCACACAATATGTAGGGCACACACACACTGAAATATACATCTCCTCATGTACACAAGCATAAATACACACTGTTAATATCATGATCTAACTGTGAAGCACTAATTCTGTGTCAACTGTCAGTTCGCTGATAGTTGCTCACACAGAACAATAACTGGTTGTGTGTTTTTCACTGGTTTCATAAGCGAGAAGCATGTATTTTACTGTTACCCCCCAGACAGACAAAGGAGAAACAGAGACAGAAAGTGGAGGAGACAGAGAAACCAGACATTGCAAATAAGGGAAGAGAAAATGGCTCTGTGTGTGTGTGTGTGTGTGTGTGTGTGTGTGTGTGTGTGTGTGTGTGTGTGTTCCCTGTTGCCAGTCCTATTAAAGTTGTATTGCACAGGGCTTTTAGAACATCGACCATCAGCCAAGCAACTATAGATAATAATTTTTTTAAAACCCCAGTGCTTTGTGCATGTCAGGGCTTCTCCCCAAAGTGTGTGTGTACGTGTGGGCGGTGTAACAGTTGGGATTGCCGGCCTGTATTTGTATAAGACTTTTGCGTCATATTCTCAGGACAAACACATGCATACATGAGCCCCTTTCATACATGTAGTGTAGACTGTAAAGGTTCCAACATTTTTATGTTGTAAGGAATCTTGGCGTCATCTTTGATCAAGATCTGTCGTTTAACTCCCACATAAAACAAATCTCAAGGACTGCCTTCTTTCATCTACGTAACATTGCAAAAATAAGACACATCCTGTCTCAAAATGATGCAGAAAAACTAGTCCATGCATTTGTTACTTCAAGGCTGGATTACTGCAACTCATTGTTATCAGGTTGTCCCAAAAAGTCGCTTATGACTCTTCAGTTGATCCAAAATGCAGCGGCACGTGTATTGACTAGAACAAGGAAACGGGATCATATTACTCCTGTATTAGCTGCTCTGCACTGGCTCCCGGTAAAATACAGAATAGAATTCAAAATCCTTCTCCTGATTTATAAATCAATTAATGGTCAGGCTCCAGCATATCTTAAAGATCTCATAGTACCTTATAAACCAACTAGAGCATTACGCTCCCAGACTGCAGGGTTACTTGTGGTTCCTAGAGTCTCTAAGAGTACAATGGGAGCCAGAGCCTTCAGCTATCAAGCTCCTCTCCAGTGGAACCAGCTTCCAGTTTGTGTTCGGGAGGCAGACACACTCTCCACATTTAAGAGTAGGCTAAAGACTTTCCTTTTTGATAAAGCTTATAGTTAGGGCTGGCTCAGGTTTGCCCTGGATCAGCCCCTAGTTATGCTGCTATAGGCTTAGACTGCCGGGGGACACCTCCCTGCTCTCTTCCTTCTCTTCCTCTCTCCTCCCATCCCTCCCCTCTCTTCTTCTCCCTTCTTGTCCCTCTCTATCTGTATGCATTTATGTAAATGTATGTTACTAACACAGCATCTGGGGTATTATCCCCGGAGTTTCTGTGTCTCTCATGTGGCAGGTTGCCACTGATAAAGTTTACGTCAGGATCATCAATCGTGACAGCGCCTGCTGCCCTGGTCCTGCTGGACACCAGGAAGCCTTATTGACATTTTCCTGGATTCATCCAAACTTTCTATTTTTTTTTCCAACACAACATAATTTTTGTCAAATGTTGTATTTGTACTATGTTGTTTATCCTGTACACACGACATCTATTGCACGTCTGTCCGTCCTGGGAGAGGGATCCCTCCTCAGTTGCTCTCCCTGAGGTTTCTTCCATTTTTCCCCCTTTAATTATGGGGTTTCTTTTAGGAAGTTTTTCCTTGTGCGATGCGAGGGTCTAAGGACAGAGGGTGTCGTAACCTGTACAGTATGTAAAGCACACTGAGACAAATGTATCATTTGTGATATTGGGCTATACAAATAAATTTGATTTGATTTGATTTGATGTTTGCAGCATGTTATTTAAAAATTGAGAACCTTTATCTAAAAGATGCTCTGGTAAACTGCCTACATAGAGCCAAGTAACACAAGCTCGATAAAAGACAGAAAAAGAGTTTGTTATCTGTTATGTGTTAAATCCACATTTCATATGTTTTTATCTATTCCTTAAGAAGGACATTAGAGAAATAAACCTGATAAACATTTAAAAGTCTGTGCCATCCCTCTGCTTTGCCTGTGAGGCTCGTCAGGGTGGATACTGCTGAGTCATAGCGACACTACGATGTCAACGCCACTCATCTTGCTTTGCCTTCATGTGTTGAGATGTTTTTAGTGAGAAATACAGTACTGACCTCATGAATAAACTCACAAAGCCTGAAAATCATTCAAGACTAAAGAATATTATCAACAAAGCAGCCGCGCTATTTCTTTAATCAGAAAAACATGTAATACTTTTTCTTTTCTTTTCTCAGAAGAAGCCACAAATGGGTGTCTACCTTCTTTTTAACTTTAAAATGTTTTCAGAGGTCAGAAATTTGAGCCAAAATTTGAGTCCAGTCATGCTTTAAGTGAATGAGAGGGAACATTGTTCCTTCCCTTCCTCTGATATAAAAAAAGATACAGTATAAACACTTGTCAAGTGAACACATTCATACTATACTTTCCTATGCCGATGTCCCAAAAAACACAAAGACAACTCACTCAAGGTGACTCTGCCCAAAAACAAGCAACCAATGCTTTGTCTGTGAGATAAAGAGAAAGCCAAAAAAGATAGAATAGAGAGGAGGGAAAGAGAGGAAGAGAGAGATTAAGAGAGGGAGAGAGAGGGGGGAGGGGGTGCATGCGGCAAAACAGAGAAGGACAGACTGAAGTCATTCAAGCTTTTCTTCCCCCTGAATAATCCCAGTTTTGTCCAAATTTAGTTGGAGGAGATTGTGGAACACCCTGTCCTTGACATCAACCAGAAAGCCAAGTAACAGCACCAACTTATATTCTTCTGACTGAATCTTTCCTGTTTCTCTCCCTCTTTCTTTTTTTCATTCTCTATCACTCTATTGTCCTTCCTTATCTCTTTCACTCCTCCACTGATTGTCTTTCTCGTCAGTCAGTGATGCAATATTATGTATTTGTCTCAATTTGTCTGTGTAAAGTGACCCATTACTTATTTCTTAGGAGGGTCACTGCTCCATTCAAGGGGAACAATAAACTATACTGTAAAAGCTGTACAACCAATGAGTGCTACAAAAGAATATTGAAAACAACAAAATATAAATACCATAGTGGCATATCGCACTCTAAAAATATCTTCGGCGGGGCTCATGGACAGACGGGCTTGCATACACATTTACCAGATAACAGCCAACAGTTTAATATTTTAGTTTTCATAAAATAAATGCTGATTATCCTGCTAACAGCGTTGATCCTGTCCTTGATGTTATGGTGGACAGTTGGCTGCAGGAGGGTGCGGGTTACTTTATCAAATTTAGGGATTATTGTTGCAATGGTTGTTGCACTTTGGATCACAACCTGTGTCTGCACGTTAGACACAGCACTCTCCTCACATAGCACACAACTTACAACTTCCCACACTGAAGTAGTTAAAGAAATCTCTGGAGTAGCAGCATTTTAATGCATAGGAACTTTATTTCATGGTGGCACAGGGCACTGTTCAGGAGCGTTCGACAGACAGTCCTGTCTCCAAAGACTCCACAGACACATCATCCAAACATGAAAGTGTCAGGGTGTCACGAGGGACAGTGTACTCGGCCATGTTGGGGAGCCCAGACACCACACAGCAGCTCAGGGCGCTGCGGAAAATCTCCATGTCACAGGCTTCAGACCACTCATCAGTTGTTGCATCGTAGTACTCGACGTTATAGGAGGTGGTGAAGCCGTTGAAGCCCCCGACAACAAAGAGCCGATCTTCGAGCACTTCGATGCCGAAGTTGCTGCGGGGGGTCAACATGGGGGACACTTCGTGCCAGGTGTTGCTCCAGGGGTTGTAGGCCTCAGCGCTGCGCAGACGGGTGGTGCCATCAAAGCCACCAACCTTCGGAAGGAAAAGTAAAATAATGGGTCAAATAATTAAATGGAGATTTCCGGTTTCTCCACACCCTCGCAAGAAAGAACACCTTAACCTAAACATGTCTCTGAGTCTAGAAAATATATAACTGACTCTTTTTACACTTCACACAGTTTGTGTGTTATGTGAGCGCAGCAGTGTTTCATGTTCTTACTGCATAGACATGGTTTGCATATGCAATGACGCCAATGCCACTGCGCCGGGAGTTCATGAGGCTAATTATTGTCCACTGGTCGGTTTCTGGGCAGTAACATTCAGACGACTGCAGGCATTCGTTTCCATTGAAACCACCACAAATGTAAACCTGGGGAGAACAGGAGGAGCTTAAGGGAATGTTGCTCTTTTCTTGGCTTCAACTGGTAATAAATAATACAAACATATTTCAACACTACTGTAAGATAATTAGTGAAATACAACTGAGACTCAGAATCTTGTGAAAAACAACAAAAACATTGATTGGACTGATAAACTAGTTGCCTTATCACCTATAAGAATATAAGTGTTGGGTATTAAGAAACTGCAGTACAATAATGCAAAACACATGTTCAGGTAACTGAGAACAAAGTCACCATTATATTGTTGTAGAGCAATTCCAATTTGGCTTGGGGGGTCTTAATCTAATACTGTATATTAACATGCCAATGTTTCTTTAAATTATTTTTTTGTTAAGGTTAAGACAAGGTATATTCAAACTGTTTAAAATGTGATTACAGTAAATCAACTAGTTAGCTTTATGTGAGAAATTACAAACCGGCGCCATACATATAATAACTAGTTCATGCATAAATGTTCAACATGTTGACCTTTCTGCTTACACCATCCTCACACAAATTAACTGCAGGATGTAATACTGCTATACACATCTCTTAACACTTCCATGTACACAACATCATAAATTCTTCAGTTGCTTAAGACCTTTAGTCTGACACTTCCCTTTGGCCAATTATTCCACTTACTTCAACATAACTGCAAAAGGTCAAACACTAATTATGGACCTTGGCCTTTATCTTATAGTTTGGTTCTCTTCACAATAAGCCTTACACTCTTGTTTCAAACAGATAGAACATCAAATGAGTCTCCATCATACAACTCTCTGTTACTCTGCTGAATTATTCCCAGCTGCTCTTTCACTTCACCCACCTTGTTGTGGAGTGTTGTGCAGCTGGCGTCGCTCCTATGCTCGTGCATGGGTGCAATAAGACTCCACTGGTTGGTCTCGGGCCTGTAGCGCTCTGCAGTGTTGAGTCGGGTATGCCCATCATAACCTCCCATGGCATAGATGTACCCGTTCAGCACAGTGACGCTCACATAGCAGCGGCGGCAGTACATGGATGCCACCTCGTGCCAGGTGCGTGTGCTGAGGTCAAACCTGCGCACGCTGTTGAAATGCTCCACTCTGTCAAAGCCCCCAACACAGTAGACATTCTTATTGAGGAAAGCAGTGCCGTGATAGGCACGGGGACGCTCGTGACTGTTTGACACGTTGATCCAGTAGTCAGTGCGGATATCGTACGCCTCTATGCCGTTAGTTGGATCGCCGCCACTCCAGCCTCCAATGGCCAACAGGATGGCATTAGGCAGGCGAGGACGGGCGAGAGGGTGGCTGAGACCAAATACATTGTGCCTGTTTGTCATGATGTGAAAAATAGTTTCACTGGCTTCTTTAACTATGGGCTGGCACTCAATGTTGTTAGTCACCAGCTCATTGGACATCACATTGTTCCTCATGTAGTTCATACTTGTCAAGCCCAGTCGTACCTACGCAGAGAAAAACAGAATCTTTGAATTTAACTTAATGGACTGGACCTCTGCTGCCATTTCATATTTATTTTAACTGAGACTAATTCATACTCAAAATACCATCTTTAAAGACGGGTGATATTCTGTTGTTCTGTTATTGTCAACAATTCCTTAAAAAGCTCAGAAACAACGTGTAAGTCTGTCCAGGTAGTGCTGATATTAAAGGATGTCAATCGCCAAAAAATCAGAAAACCTGTCAGTCAAATGGACTGACAGGTAATAAATAAGTCTGAACACAATCTGAATTATTAGAACTACAGGTGTGAAAGCACCCTTTAACTCAGCTGGACTTGATTTTGGACTCAAATGTGGTGGCTGATTGTGTTGACCCTTACTTCTGCTGAAGATGAGAATCTAAGCTGAATGTAGTGTCAGAAAGTTATCATACCTTAGACAAAAGTACAGCGATGTGTACTTTTCGTTCTTCAGGTAAATTGGTGATCCAGCGAAGGATGGCCTCAAACACAGTACTCTCTTTTCTAACATTGAGGTCGTCTCTATCAATGATGTCAGAGATTTCCTGCACAGAGAGCTCCAGGAACTCTTCAGAGGAAACAACCTCCTCAAAGTGATCAATGATATAGTGGAAGGCCTTGCGCTGCAGTTCGGAGCAGCAGCAGATGTTGGTGAACTGAAAGATGCCGATGCAGTTCTTTGGGCAGAGCTGCTCCCCCAGGAAGTTGCAGCAAGTGTGAACAATGTCCATTACAGTGAGCTGATCGGCTGCAAGCAGCAGCTCCTGCACATTCTGCTTCGTCACAGAAACAGAGCCATTGTATGCAAACTCAATGATAACCTCCATCATGCCAGGGGACAGGCCGGGTATGTCAAAGACTCTTTGGTCTGGAGTTGACCAGCGTCTGAAGAGGGCTCTGTGGGTCAGGGTGAACACAAAGTAGAGGATTTAAAATAAACTGAATTCAAAGTTCACACTGATAATAACTGTAAAAACTTGCAGCAGTATCTTCAAAACAGCAGCAAGAGGGAAATATGACCGATATAAAGGATCTTTCCCAGTGTACACATAGCTTTAAACCAAAACACTGATGAACCCAAGACACTGTATGGCACAAATATTATAATATTCTGAGGACATTTTAGGGATACACCGATCCAATACTCAGTATCGTTATCAGTCCAGCAGATGTTAAATAACCTCTCTTCTATGTCAAACCCGTTTTTATCACAAATGGTCCATGAATGAATCTCATTACGTATTGTGATTGGTCTGTCCCTCTGTCACTTTGCAATTATTATCTGCTCATTTGAAGGATATAAATGTATCAGCTTCCCCTTGATATCAGATAATCAACTTACAGGAAATAAGGACTGCATCTACAGAGGACCACTCTGTGAATTTGAAATTCGACATCCTCGACTTTGATGACTGCGTCGCAAAATTCTCCTTTCAGACGGAGATCGTTGAACACCGAGCTTGGCTCGTTTGAAGACTTGCCTTGGTCGCTCATCTTGATTTTGTAATTATGAGAGCTTTTTCTCAGCTTGTCTCACAAGTCTCAACAGGTTTGTTCAGTTCCGGAGAGAGAATGAGAACACGTGATGAGGTTCTAGAACTCCAGACCCAGAATTCCATTCTACAATGGAGTTGTACATTATTATGACTAATAAAATGTCAAACACTTCAAATTCAACCTTTAGACCTTTATTTCTATGGATTTTGCTAATATACTCATAGAACAAGGTATAATAGAAGCTATTTCATTGATATATATATATATATATATATATATATATATATATATATATATATATATATATAATGTGTTTTTCCTTTTCACTCCGTTAAAGGTTTTTTTTGGTGGAGTTTTTCCTTATCTAAATCAAGTGTCAAAGGACAGAGGGTGCCATGTGATATACAGGCTGTTAAGCCCCTTGAGGCAAATTTGTGGTATTGGGCTTTATAAATAAAATTGACTTGACTCCTGTAAATCATCTCCAAGTTTTTTTTACAGCGGTCCACCAGTTTAATAAGGAAACATTTGACTAAACCCCTCTGTCCACTATATTAGGTACACTTACACAATCTAACACAATCCACTACAACAGATCTGCGTCATGTTCTACATTTATGAGCATGATAATATGTTTAATTTTTTACTAAAACTTTCAGAGAAGTGTTGATATGTTTATTATAGAAGTTGTAGTTTGCAATGCATTACATGCATCCACACAGGCAGGCATCTAGCACACATTGACACACACACTTACACAGAATCAAACACACATTCATTGTCCAAAAGTGTGCACTCCCTCCCTGGTAGTAAACCACTGTCTTCCTCAAGGGCACACACAGCAGGTAGCCTGAGAGCTAATTAGCTAGTTAGCCTTTGGTTGACTGAGTAAAGACCCCATTCAAGAGGAATCTGAGCTCAGTTCACGACATTGTACTGTGATAAAGAGGAAATGTGTGCGGCAGTGAACAGTAGGAGAGACCATTGTGTTGATAAATGGCTGCTAAATACAGCAGCTTCTGATTAAACAGTATCCGAGGAGGTGATCATAAAAAAGAGGCAATAGAGAAAAATTACTGTAATCAAACAGACTTCAGAAAACTACTTGAACTTATTCACTGGGGTTATTGTACTTGTTTTCAAATCAATGGCCCGCTAATCTGTCTTGAAGGCAGAACAACTCAGCAGTCAGATGTCAAAACAGCATGAGCTGAATATTTACAGGGGAAATGTGTTTTCAAAGCCCCAAAAGCAAAAAACTGTAACTATGAATCAATAAATGGGGCTGATTTGTGTTGTTCATCAATAATAATGGCTTTCAAAACTAATTTTCTAATTCTTTAATTATTTTTTTTACACCAGCCTATTTGCATTTTGAATTGCTGGAAGATCAATGATGGCGAGACTAGTGTGTAACTGGCTCATTTCAAACTATTAATATTATTTATAAAGTATTTTGCAGCATAATACCTATTCAACTGTTCGATCTCTCAGGTAAGATGTCACTCTCCTTGTCCTACGATATGTGAGTGAGAAATACTGATTTAGATATAATTCTTCCCATGTGTAGTTAATTCTGCAGTTTTGTTAATTTAGTAGCTGCATGTTCTCTTCATAATAGCATTAAAATTGTTTCTCCCCTCTGTCGTAAATTCAATTCTAGTGAGGGAAGTTGTTTGATTATTGGATTTATTTATATGGATTCTTTTGTACACACCTTCATGGTTTCCACATGATGAATCCGACTGCCTTTGGTGATGTCCTCATTTTTTCTTTAGTGCCACCAACAGGTTGACATTTGTTGTTTGGAGTGAAATGTCTCAGCAGCTATTGCATTGAAATTTAATTTGTTTTTGTTTGTTTCTCTTTTTGTTGATCCCTTAATTGTACATCCATCTTGTCATTTGTGGTTTTACTAGAAGTAAAATATCTTATTTCCATTGAGTTATGTGTTGTTATGGGTTAGTTCTTCCCCTTAACAGAGGTGTGATTTGGGGCTATTTGAACACTGAGGTATTCGTGTGTGTTTTTAAGTATTTTTGTAATGTTTGGACTTGGATTTATTAGATTATCTGTGGAGCTATTAGATTGAGAAAATTGCTTAAAATATCAAAATAGGGATTGACAGTGGGTTTTTCTCAATTTTCCAAACATTATTGTTTAGAGGTGAGACATTTTTTTGTCATCAGATCATGTGAGAGATAATATTTTGCAGAGAGCATCTTTTGTTTAGTGCCTGAGCTATTTGCGTTCAAACTCAGCATCAGTCAGGAAAAATTGTTGCCATAAATTTCACTTATTGCAATAAAATGGAAATAGAGTCTTATTTGTCATTCGCGCCTCTCTCTCTCTCTCTCTGGAGAATGTTTCCTACTGTACGTGAGCTTAAGCAAGCATAACTATGATTAACTGGAAATATAACTAAACAATCCTCTGAGCGTCTCTCAATCATCCTGCCCAAATATCACAGATTGTTAATACTCAAAGATTTTAACATTCATGAGGGAGAAACAAAGAAACTGGAGCCACAAAGTGTGAGAAGAACAGAGATATGACTGGACACTAATGAAGATGTATGTAGCCAATAGACATCACTGCGTGTGTGTGTGTGTGTGTGTGTGTGTGTGTGTGTGTGTGTGTGTGTGTGTGCGTGTGCGTGTGCATTCTATGGAAGAATAGACATCATTGGGATCTAAATTGCTTCCAAAATAGCTTAATAAACGCACATAGAAATAAATAAATGACACTTGTCAGTAACAATTTATTCAAATAGTAAAATGTCTATTGCTCTATCATCCATGTCATGTCTGGGAATCTATCTGCCATTACTACATCCTACGGATTCATAAATTATCCCCCGTCGACCTTTTTTTTATTATCACCTGTGCAGCTGTAATTTTAAAGTGTTTACATTTTACCCACATTTGTAAGTGTTGGGTAGTTAACTCTTTGACAATATTCCCGCCACGGTCCAATCCTTGCTGCCTGTCAAAAAATATTTGGACACAGAATAACAAGAACGCTTTCGTGACCTATGACCTCTGTTCAAGAAACAGCCTGCAGCAGGAGTTGACTCTTAGGTCTGTCTGTGGCAAAGTCAGACCCAAATAGAAACAAACACGTTGCCACATATTTGTATTGTTATTATGTTATTGTTTATGGCCTATGTGAATTGAGTTTTCAAGCAGCAACTGTTACCCAGCAGAAAGATAATGTTTGTTTCCATCCACTACTGCTATTCCTTAGCAGTCAGTTGCATCGGGATAAACATTTATCGCCGTGACACCCATTGGTCGTAGACTCTTGTAGGAGGCATCATTGCACTCATCCAAGTTCCTTTTCCATTCGTGATGGTTTAGCCCCCCCCCCCCTCATAATTCACCGTTTGACGTTGAGTTGTGGGAGGCATCGTTGCACTCAGCAGAAAGTGTTTGTGAGGTTGTGTATGTGTGAATGCATGCACGTACGGGGTAGCAGCTATTGTGAATTTGCACTTGTTAGTTATAAAATTTCTCTAAAGGCGATTACAGACAATCTTACAAATTAATTGCATGTCAGAATGTACGAGATGGGTCTAATAAAGTGTCTGTCACAATCACGACTGTTGTTGCATTGTGGATAATGTAGGCGCCATGTTATGACAAGGAAGAAGAATGTGTTGAATAAAAAAGAAGGATATCTCTGGGTCTGCTTCATTGCCTTCAATATTTATTGTTTTGAATTTTCCAGCATGAATCTGACAATGGTATAAGAGTGCAATGATTATTTGGTGCAGTGTTTTTTTAAGAAGTTCAGTAGTTTCTTTTTCTAGGTGAAAAGCCGAGACTTCCCATGTGTTTCTAGCTTCAGGATGAAAACCATCAGGTCCACATGTAGTTTTCCTGAGGCATGGATTTGATCAGAGCCATGTTCAATACACATGATCGCTGTAAACAGGCATCCAGTTGAACTATTGCTTTTGAGATCAATGACAAAAACACCATTTGATGCTCTTTTTGTTTGTAGGAGAAAATGTTATGTAATGTTAGTTTTTTTGAACTGTTTAAGGCTCTTTCGTTCAAATCAAGGAGAGAGAGGATTGATGTAGATTAAAGGAGAGAGAAGAGAAAGTGTAAGAGGGTGAAGGAAAAAGGACAGGAGGAGGAGAAAGAAGCTCTGCAGCAGCTGGAATTGATTTTTTAGGGAAGCGACGGAGAGAAGCAGGAAACTGCTGCTACATCCCCTCGAGCCTCCTCTGACACACACACACACACACACACACACACACACACACACACACACACACACACACACACACACACACACACACACACACACACACACCTGTGATAACACACCTGCACATACACACTTTGCTGATTCTGCACATGACCCACACACTCTCTCTATCTCACACACACACACACACTCTTCTGCCTCAGTCTTCCTTTTTAACCTTGCACAAACCTAGACTCAAATCAGTTAAGAACATTGTAAATGTTTCTTTGTTGGATTTTTTCTTCCCATCAGAGCAGCTCAATTAGCTCTCTGGTACTCTGTTACACATCAAAAAGTAATTCAGGGATGGAAATCATGAAAAATACCTGTGTGTGTTTGAGTACAATTCATTACAATGATATTGATCTTCTCAGAGGAGAAAGCTCTGAGGCTACTTGTGCCACTGCTTCCTTTGGAGGTCACGACAACGTTTTGATTTATGAGGAATTCATGAGCCTTAGAAAAATAATACCTGGCTGTTTGTTTTGTATGTTTAAGTTGCATTTCTGCAAAAATATCATGTAGCTTCCATGTTTACGCCATTTACGTCACAAACTTCCCTGCACAGCAGTTAGCAGCGAGCCAATCATGAAGCCATGTTGAAGTGTTATGAAGCTGAACCTGAGCAATACTATTATTATTTTTTTTAAACCTAAAAGAATAGAGCAAAAGTGTAAGAAAAAGACGAAACATTGTGTCTATCTGCTCAAACGTAGGATTTAAAGGCCAAGGAACAGATCATTAACAAGTTACCCCAGTTTTTAGGTTTACGTTCACAACTAGCACATCCCCTGTGTAGTACTTCCCCACTGCTGGTCCTGGATGCTGTTACAGATTTGGTTAAATGTTTTTGTTCCGCTCTTTATTAGATTAGTGAAAGTTTACATTTCAGCAATCCTTGCCAGGTTACCTGATGAAGCGTCACATTTTCTAAACACATCATCCTTATCCTGAAAACATAGAGTTTTAAAATATGAACAAACATGTTAGCTAAGCAGCCAAACAGCGTTACATTAGAACAAAATCACTTTCTGATCTTACATTTTTCCTTAATACTTTTAGGACGTTTAGCTCGACAAGGCAAGAATAGTGACGTTTCTTTATTAGGTCTTACATTTTTTCAGCAGGAAGTGCTGAGGATGCTGACTCATAATTATTATAAAAAGCTTTTGTTAGATTATGAAGAACAGTGACAGAGCTGAGTAAAATCAAGGTTTTTATATACTTTTTCAACACACCAGGACTATCTGTGCAAAGTATTCTTTAAAGGAATGCACACATATAATTAAACTCAGGAGAAAAGCAGGAAACATCACCAGATGACTCCCTGGTTGCCTCAATAATTGGTTTAATAACTTTAACAGTAGGAACTCTGCACATTTCCTTCTGCTATGAGGTAGAAGTGTGGATGCTTTCAGTATTTTAAAATAAAAACTAGAGCTGCAATTCATTTGCTGTATTCACCAAATTCACCCTTAACTGGTCTTGGTTTGCTTTAGACTTCCTAAAGGACTAAACTAAATAAATGAACTGTTGCTTGAAATAAATATAACTGAGGTTTTCGTTTATGGATGCTGAGAATGCATGTGAACAGAAAGTAATGAAAAACAGCACGTTAGCTCAACCAGCTTAACCCAGACAAATAAAGGTTAATGAAAAACGAGGCCTTAAACTCTCAGACACACACACACACACACACACACACACACACACACACACACACACACACACACACACACACACACACACACACACACACACACACTCCTGAAAAGGAACGAGTGATTCTTCAAAGTGAATCAACAGTTGCAGAAAGCTCTCAGTAAAATGAATGGGAATATGAATATGGATCAGAGTACTACATTTTCTGCCTCGTCAGCTTTTCTTTCTTTTTTTTAAAGAAGCATTGCAGCAACACAGACCTACTTCCCCCCTGCTTGTTGCACCAGACTATTTCAGAAACATGTGAAACTGCTCTATTTTATCCACACACAGAAAGCTGAATCTTGAGAGACAGGAGAAACAACACATATTTGGTTTTGTCAGGAAAAGTAAGAGAATCATCCCTATAACTGGGTGGATATTTGTATCAGGTCTGTGTAGGTAAAGTTTTTAAACATGCTCCAGTCAAATTCTACAAACAAATTAGAGTTTATTCGGACTTTTGGGCTATTCCAAGATTAGAGCTGAAAACTGAAGGTTATAATGTTGTTGCTCCTAAACTCTGAAACGTCTCAGAGAAGTCAAATAAGTGTGCATCCTCAAAAAAACATCTCAAAACATATCTGGTTTTATTTAGTGGGTTGTTTTTATATATTGTCACCTCGTAACCTAAACATATATCAATATAATTATTATATCAATTATATCAAGAAAGTTAGTTTTGTTCTTTCTTTTGCAGAGCTAAAACCAAAAAATAAATATATTGTTTTTTTCAGTACTGCTTTGAAAATTGAGAGTTCACATCAATTTTACAGCATTTAGTAGATTATGCTGCTTAATGAATTATAACTTAAATCAGGATTTGTGAATCAAGTAACCTCCGGCACACAAGAAGAAGAAACATAAGCAGTAGATTAGGATAAATACAGATAAATAAATATAAGATCAATCAATCTAAATAAGATAAAGATAAAAAGTAGCCTATAATAAAAAATAATCAGGAGAATAATCTAGTGTCTAGTAAAGTCGTATAAACAAATGAATAGAAAACCGTAAAAGCCAGAAGTAAAAAATGACAAAACCCAAACCTGAACTCTCTCTTTAACCAATATCCTGTGTAATGATTTTTCAAACGTCCTCGTCCCTAAGCTAGCTAACAAACTGTTCCCAAGCCAACTGAGAAACTGTAACTCTGGCTTAACAGGCACAAAACAGCTGACACAACGACACACACACACTCACACACCTACACAGCGGTATATTACCAGTCCATCAGGGAATTAAACTGCTTACAGGACACACTGGTAGGAGTCCTTAATGACCCAAGGTGAGTGTGTGTGTGTGTGTGTGTGTGTGTGTGTGTGTGTGTGTGTGTGTGTGTGTGTGTGTGTGTGTGTGTGTGTGTGTGTGTGTCCTTTCTCTCCTTCCCTTTCCTTTTCTTTCCTCCTTTCCTTCTCGTTGCTTCTTTTCTTCCAATTTCTTCTAATTTCCTCTCCTCATCATCGCTGCCATTGTTTTGTTTCTTATTCACAGGCTCTGAGTTCTGGATCAGCTGGAGCAAATATTGGCAAACATAAGAGAAACTTTCTTTTTGGGGCGTTTCTGAGTGTGTACATGTATGTATGTTTGTGAGCAAGAGTGAAAGAAAGAAAGAGACCAACCAGAGAACATATGAACGCAAGTGTGTGTGTGTGTATGTGTGCGTGTGTGTGTGTGTGTGTGTATGCGTAAATCAATAAAGCTATAGCTTTAATAAGCTGCTGTGACACTATTGCAGCTGCCTCTGGAGAACAGATATGAGAAACTGTTGTCTAATTTACCTGAACAGCACAATTCAGAAGTGCTTCATTTTCTCACATCTCATTCTTACAAACACACACAAACACACACACACACACACACACACACACACACACACACACACACACACACACACACACAGACACACAGACAGACAGACAGACAGACACACACACACACACACACACACAAACACACACACGCACATACACACACACACACACACAAACACACACACACACACGCACGCACACACACACATTGTTGTTAAGATAATGAGATAACTGATTCATCCCAATAAATAGGCAACACAAAGTTGATATTTAATATCTTGACATAATTATATATTTAATCTGTGATAAAAAATGAATAAACATATATATAGCTTAAAATCTCATAAAAACAAAACAACCTCAGCACAAGAAGGGAAAAAACTGGAAGAAACCTCCTTAGAAGCATTTTAAAGAGAGCATTGGGCATTATAGGAAGAAAAATGGCAACAGACAAATGTTTCACAGACGTGTAAGATTTAGGGAAACATGCAAACTTGACTCAATCAGAATTTTAAAAGACAGATTTCCTCAGTAAAAACAACCCTGAGCATGTGGCTCACATTTTTATTCTCATCCTCTCTAATTATGAGTTGAATTTGCCAATTACCTCCCTCTGCTGAAAAGTGGAATCGTTTAAAAGTAAATTATAAGTCAAATATGAGGTTATACAATATTACAATGAAAAGAAAAGTGAGCAGAGGAATCAACATTTGTGGTTAGATCATTTGTGAGTTCCTTATAAAGGCGACCAAAAGCAAGTATTAAGTCATGTCCCGGGCTGGTGAGTGAATGGTCCGCCACATTACATCTGCCCCTGACCATGATGTTAAAAGGAGTGTGTGTGTGTGTGTGTGTGTGTGTGTGTGTGTGTGTGTGTGTGTGTGTGTGTGTGTGTGTGTGTGTGTGTGTGTGTGTTCTGGTTGAGTAGATTTGTGTACTCAATTTCATTGTAAATATTGAATTATTGAATCTATCGCACTGTTTTGTATTTAAATGAATGTTTTTGGACAGCTGTTTAGCTGACAGACTCTAATCAAGTGCTTCTTTTCCTGTTGTCGTGCAGAGTTATCTCTCATCTTCATTAATAATTAATAACATGAAAACCATTAGCCTGTAGACAACATCACTGCACTGCCGGTTAAAGTGCATGTCAGAGAGGGAATGGAAGAATAAAAAGAAAACCAAGACACTATGTTTCTTTCAGTCGTTAGCTGACAATCTTTATAATCAGGTATGATTGAATTGAATGCGGAAAGCATTCAACGCAAGCAGCTGTCGATATAGTCAGCTATTAGGCAAAATATATATTATTGTTATACATATTCCTAACGATTTTATCAAAGGTGAAAGTTAAAATTAAATGTATTACCCAAAGTGTAACCAAGATTGAAACGTCCATTAAAAGTTCCTGGTTCAACTTACAGTAAACTAAGTGGCAGCCTCTGGTGCTGAGAAATAAAGCCAGAGTGCCAAAAACGGCAAAACCGCCTCAGCTCCACCACACATTCCTTCCTTAGATAGATACACACACACACACACACACACACACACACACACACACACACACACACACACACACACACACACACACACACACACACACACACACACCACAGGTCCAAATCCAACCAATGGCCCTTTGCTGCTTGTCGTCCTCTCTCTCCACCTTTCATGTCCGTCTTCGGATGTACAATATAATAAAGGGAAAATGCCACAAAACAATGTCAAAATATCTTAAGTTTTTACACTGAGGTGGAAGAGTTGGCGTATCAACAAAAACAAAATGTGACTACGTGTAATAGACTCAGATGAAGTGTTTGACAAGCTGATAATAAGACAGCACAAAAAGGTGACCACCTAGGTAATATTGATAGGGTGTGAGAAAAGAGAATAATGGATGTACGACAAACAGGTGTGCACAAACTGACACCTGTGAGATACAAAATAAAAAAAGTGCCTACACATGCATGAAAGAATATGATTACATGAGAGTATTAAAATAACACACATACACAGACAGACAGACAGACAGACAGACATACATACAGACAGACAGACAGACAGACAGACAGACAGACAGACAGACAGACAGACAGACAGACAGACATACAGACAGACAGACAGACAGCTCCCTGGACAGGAGAGATGAATGAGGCAACAATTGGAAATCACAGCTCAGGGTATCTGATGATCTGTCAACACTCTCCTTTCCTTCTCCTCTCCATCCTCTCCTCCTCTCCTCTCCTCTCCATCTCCTTTGTTTATTGTTGTGTTCATCCTCAGGCTAATCTTAGTCATGGCTGTCAGTCTACGTGTGAAGGTGAATCATCCGAGAGTGGTGGTTATTAACAGTTATTAAAGGAAAACCACTGGTGTTCTGTTCTGGTGTACTCTGCTCTCTCTCTCTCTCTCTCTCTCTCTCTCTCTCTCTCTCTCTCCTCTCTCTCCTCTCTCTCTCTCTCTCTCTCTCTCCTCTCTCTCTCTCTCTCTCTCTCTCTCTCTTATACACACACCCACACACACCACACACACACACACACACACACACACACACACACACACACACACACACACACACACACACACACACACACACACAGTCACCCCAATGTTCCTATTGGTCTCCCCTCTGCTTTTATCTCTCATAGAATATACATGATGCTACCGTTACTGGAGTGGAAGAGAAGAGAAGAGGAAGAGAGAGGAGAGACTTGTAACCTCTTTTATTAAAACATGCCTACCAAGCAGTAGTTACAGCAGCTGTACGACACACTAAAACAACCAAACCCATCCATCTCTCACTTACCAGAGGAAGGAAGAAGAGGAGAGAAGAGGAAAAGAGAAGAAGAGAACAGAAGAGCAATCCTCATTTGATGACTCAGTGTGTGATTAGCTCATTTCCTTGAGCATGTGTGTATGTGTGTGTATTCATAATGCACGTATACAAATGTGCATGTGTTTATATATGTGTATGGATATATTATGCATGCATTTATGTTCCTTTATACTGCATTCATTCATGTACTGTACTTGTAGATGTTGAATTTTGCTACGCATCAACATCTGTTGTTTTAAAAGTTATCATTTTAAAAACAACTTTTATTATTGTTAGCCCACATTTTTATAGTCCAGTTCCACTATAGTTTTATGTATTTATTTTACTGCCTTTATCTTATTGTATTCTATTTGGGCTATTTTACAATATTTTCTTTCCTGTACTATATGTTTTGCTGGTTGGTGCTTCTTATTTCCCCCCTGTTTGTCTGTTGTAAGCTACTTTGTAACATTATTTTGAATATATTATTTATTATCAAAACAACAGATGTTGTGATTTTGAGATATCTCCATAAGTATTTGCATTTTTTTTACTTTGGCCCTCATCATGCCAAGAAAGCACCCTTTAAAAGAAAGATATAGATAGTGGAAATAACAGTGAGGGGAGCATGAACTAAGTCGGATTACATTTCTTACAAGATGGCACTGTGAGTGTAAAAGCATTTATTTTCACAAACTGTAGCAGCGACTTTAAATATTAAAGTCATTGAGTTTTTCAGTTAAACCACTTAAGTGCTGCTGCATCGTGCTGTGTCATGCCTCTCTGCCTCAACAACGACACAAAAACCAGCCTGAATTGTAACATGTTGATCAGTGCGAGTATACAAATAATCCAAAATAAACCTAAATACTCCAACTCACAACATACAACATTAACCAAATCAGGAAACTGCTGCTGAATGTCAAATTATAGCTGGTGTGTACATTGTGTCAAATCAGGAGAATATCAGAAGCACATGGAACATTCATTTAAAATAAAATGTAATGTATATTGTGAAATATGTTTTACATTTTAGGTTTTCTGTAGCGCTTTAGTGTTGATGGTCTTGATCGCTCTGGCTGCACACACACACACACACACACACACACACACACACACACACACACACACACACACACACACACACACACACACACACACTGTGTGCAGAGCACAGGAGACTGTTGCTGTTAAGACATGCACATCTTGCTCTGTTGCACGCACAAGCTGCTGCCGCTGCTGCATGGCAGAAAAAGTGGGTCAGTACTCTCTTTCTCTCTCTCTCTCTCTCTCTCTCTCACACACACACACACACACACACACACACACACACACACACACACACACACACACACACACACACTAGGGACATTGGCAGACTTGCGTTCATATGTTCTCTCTTAATGTCTCTCTCTCTTTTATTCTTTCACTCTCGTTCACGAACACACATGTACACACTCAGAAATGATGGAAAGAAATGGTAGAGATGACAAACAGACGAGGCAAGTGGAGAGGAGAGGTAAGGAAAGGAAAGGAAAGGAAAGGAAAGGAAAGAAGGAAAGGAAGAAAAATAGAAAAATAGAAAAAAGAGGAGAGACGAGAAAGAAAGGAGGAAAGAATAGGAAAGGGGAGGAAAATGGAGAGGGGTAGGAAAGGAAAGGAGAGACGAGACGAGGAAGAGAAGAAATTAAATGGAAAGGAAAGGAGAAACAAATAAAGGACAGAATAGGAGAGAATAAAGGAGAAGAAATGGAGAGGAGAGAAAAGGAGTTAAGACAACAGGAGAGGAGAAAAAATAAACAGAAATAAGAGAAGTGAGGACAAAACAAAAGACAGGAGAATAAGAACATAACAACAAGAGAAAAAAACGATTTCCACAATCTTTTCTGTGTTCAAAGGCAAACACTGATTATTTGCCAAATGAGCCTCTTGATTAACTTACTGTTGTGTAACGAAAAGGGCTGATAGCAGTTTCAGCGCTGTGTGTCCAGTATTTAATTAGATCACAAAGATGCCTGCTAAAGCTTTAGCACCCGAAGAGTGTTTATTGGACCATAAAAACTAGTGTTGCATCATAACAGAAGAACTAAACACACACACACACACACACACACACACACACACACACACACACACACACACACACACACACACACACACACACACACACACACACACACACACACACACACACTTGTATGGTGATCAAAGTGTACAAGTGCTGTATGTCTCTGAAGTCCAGGAGGGGAAAGCATAACAACTAATACACCAACATCCCTCCTAAAAGACATAAATGGGGGATGTATAGACAGGTGTGATGACACCACACACACACAACACATGTAAATAAACACAGGAGACAGGAGATCTGCCAGACATGAACACACTTCAACCTGCCACTTTCAGTTTCACATTACACCATCACTCTCTCACACACACACACACACACACACACACACACACACACACACACACACACACACACACACACACACACACAGAGCAGCATGAAAGTCAGAAGTCCCACGTCATTCCAGAGCCACCTGTCAGAAAACACCAAAACATCTGGTTTCAAATCAATCACAAAATATATGCAAACTGGTGTTTTCACACCTAGCAGGACACACACACTAGCATTCATTTCCACAATAAACATTTCTTGGCAGCATCATTTAGGTCTGAATAATAAAACCCCGCTAAAACCGATAATAATGAAACTCTGATTCCCTATTTAGACGGAAAGAAGGTTTCATTGAAAACAGCACTGATGAAACTCTTTGAAATGCTTTGATGTTTTATAACGCTTGTTTTTAGTCTGTGATATACAACATCTATCTGAATCCAATGAAACTCCTTCAGGCTGCACACAGTAAGTCAAAGACACTATGGTAAAATAAATTATTATAGATTCAGTGTCAGAATTTTCAAAATGCAGGTCATGCATGTTCACTTTAAATAATGGAGGGAGGGCTTTCTGGTCATGCAGGAGAAGGTCCATCAGATACAAACATGCACATATTCTGTGTCGCTGAATGTAAAAGAATATACAATTTTATGTGAAGATCACACCTTTATCTCTACTTGTACAATTGTACTTTTTGAATTGGTTCTGCTCTATTAAAAAAACACTTTTTATAAACCAAGATCAGGAACTTTTTCTTTCTTTTAAATACAAAACTAGAAAAGTGCACTCAGTAGAGGAGAGCCACACACGCAAACAAAGAAGAGTTGACTCCCGGCTCCCTTACAATCAAAATGGTGATGAAGATCACAAAAAAGAAGATTTATTTATCTTGTATTGTGCCTAACTTTAGTGACTGCACACAGTAATCTGCAGATGCTCAAATTACAAAATGAGACTAAACTCTTCAATGGATTTCAGTTTTTGAGCCACAACAAAGGCCACAATATGGCCAGAAATGCCTTTTGCTAATGAAGCAGTTGTTGATTACTTGTAGCTCCAAACACCCGATTAATTGGAGTCAGCAGTCCTTGACTTTATGAAACGGTCAATAAAATGGGTTTTTCAATAATTGTGAATCACCACAACCACGAGAGGTCTTTGAGCATTAAGTCATAAATAATAAAAGATATTAGGCTGATGGGTCCAGTAGTATGCGAGATGAGCTCCAGACAGACAGATACACACACACACGCGACCAAACCCATTATCTCCCAACGGGCTTTTGAACACTTGCGCCACACTCTTACTAGCTCTGCAAAAGTCTTGTCCGAATTAAGAGTTGAGAGAAAAATACATGATCTCTACACATTGACACAGCTTAAGAAGAAATATAACTGCAGTTACTGAAAATGCACAGGCTTTACTGTATATGGCTTCACTCAGTGACATGTTTACTACTTGTTTCCTTGTACACATTATTTTGAGATTTATTCTGTGGGGGTAAGAAGTGTCCCTGGTGAAATATCTCAGTGTAATCCAAACTTTTTATCAAACCTGATGACACTTTCATTCAAATTTAGCCCCAGCAGGCAGTTAAAGAGTTCACCACCACGATACAAGCAGCCTGTTTGAGTCTGAGAGGGATGGCTTGATCAGTCTGTCTGTGACATTTCCACCATTTCTCTTTCCCTTCATGTCTGCAGAGACGACAGAGTTAGTGATGTGACATCCTGTCCTGAGTCTGAGTAGAGAGAGAGAGACTGACATTCCCAATTAAAAACCTCCACTTCTTTATTTCTTTGTCTTCCTTTATTTAAAACATTTTTTTATTTCATATCTCTTCAGTCTCAATTTCTTCACATATTCTTCATGTTTCTTTTTCTTTCTGTTCCCGTCATCACACACTTTCTCAGATTTCCCTCCTACTCTGTCGCTCTACATTTTCTTGTGTAACACCCTGCCTGTCCGTCTCTCTCACCCCCATCACCAGCCCTCTGTCATCTGATCAGTAGAATTAATGGCTTTATTTCCATCGTATCGCCATGGTGATGAATCATGTCGTTAATCATCATATTGCCGGGGTGACGGATCATGTCATTAATCAGGATTTTTTTTTTCCTGTGCTAAAGCAGCATGTTAAAGAAAGCAAACCCACACGTTGGTGATTAGCAATTAACACAAACTCATACACACACACACACACACACACACACACACACACACACACACACACACACACACACACACACACACACACACACACACATACACCGGAGGCACCCCACAGAGTTGGAGCTTAGCCAGGCAGCAGAGTGACTTCATCGCTGTTGGCTTAATCAAACTGTCACTGGTAGATCAGAGTATACACACAAGTCCATGCTACACACACACACACACACACACACACACACACACACACACACACACACACAACACACACACACACACACACACACACACACACACACACACACACACATTTATGCCACAAAGAGAGCATCACCGAAAAGCCCAATCAATGACTGTAGCGACTTCAGGAAACAAAGTTTAAGTCGCTGAGAGGCTGAGAGGTCGGTCCATGTTGGCTTTGTCTGACCTGTTACCAAAAAGGATTTGTTGAGATCAAAAAGTACGTTGAACAAATCTTAATTTAATGAAAAATGATCAACTTATTATAACACGCACCAAATTCTGATCAGAAAAAATCACAGCTATCAAAGGTGAACAGGTGATTATATTAACTACAAGTGCCGCCCATATTCATGTGACCAACACATCGCGATCACATAATAATAAATGATATTATTACAAACACAGACCAATACCTTTGTGAGTAGATCCATGGCTCCTACAATGACTGAGAACTAAACAAAAAGCAGTAGTTAAAAGAGCAATGAATTTCTTACCACTTGGGTCTTTGTAGTCGTTACTCTTACAGGTCATGAGAAAAAGAATTAATCTGAGCATGCAGTGACGCTGCTGGATAGATCTTTACAATTAATTCCATTAAGGCAGCAGCTTCCAGCCTGGTAGTAACTCCACAAGGGGTTGCAAGCTGATTTGAGCAGTAAAGAGATGATTACAAGGGTAGAAGAAACAAAAATTAGTACATTTTTTATACAGCTGTAAAATCACAAATCACACATTTGACTCAAAGGACTTTACAATACAACGACAATTTACAACAAATGACACCTTCTACCCCGAGGAATTCCTTTTCCATAATGGACAGACATGCAGTAGATCTAAAATATAATAATATTTATTTAACAAGACAATCTCATCACAAGGTCAGTAAGTGATATTATCAAAATATACGGGAGATTGCCCAGTTGTCATGGAATTATAGATGTTTGTTTTGTTTCTGAGCATTTAAAGGGCTCAGTCGGCCAAAAGTCGGGATGCAGAATTTATCCTCTAAATAATACAGTAATAGTTGTTCTGGAGCTTTCGAATGTATCACACAACAGATTAATAATAATACTTCATTTATTATTATTATTATTATTATTATTATTATTATTATTATTATTATTATTATTATATTTTAACTTGGTGTAATTTTGAAAGAGACAAATACTCACACTGTGAGTGCTGATGACTCACAGTGTGAAGTATTGTTCTGGAGAGCTACAGTATATCTCACAAGACTCATTTGACTCAGGACAAGTGCCCAGACCACTTTTCTGAATTCACATGTCAGCAGAGTCATTAAGGAGCGTTGTTGCGCTCCTGCTGTGAGAAGGTCGACACACTCCTCTTTAATTGCCCCTGACCTCATCTGGGATGCCCCGTAGTTATAAGACATGCTTCATATTTTCCTCTATAGCCTACCTCTGCTCTGATCGACTTCAATGGGAGAATAGGCCACACAATGAGTCCTTTACAAGGTTTCCTCAAGTGAAATCACAAAAGAGAACTGACCTGAAGATTCAAGGTGATTTTTCCTCTGACAAATATATCCCAATTGACCAGTCTGACAGTCTGTCTCTCACTATTCTCTACATGGGAAAAAAAAGTGCTTTCTCATCTAAATGCTCACTAAAATCAAAACAACAATCTGTCTCTCACACACACGTACACACATTTAACAAACATACACACACGTTCAGAAACACACAGGCTTTCTTTCCCTCAATGATCTCAGATGAATTTCATCTGAGATCATTGCTTCATTAGTGAAGCTCTAGTTGTTCAGATTGATTTAATTATCAAATCATCTATGCAGCCTGTGTGTGTGTGTGTGTGTGTGTGTGTGTGTGTGTGTGTGTGTGTGTGTGTGTGTGTGTGTGTGTATGTGTGTGTGTGAGTGAGAGAGAGAGAGAGATTATGCAGTGATCTTGGCTGACATTGATCAGCCTAGTCTAATTGGGAGCATCTAGCCGTGTAATTGATTCTGCTACACTTCACAACTAGATGAGTTTAGCAACATCAACAACACTGATTCACACTGATGAACAGAACGACACTGAACCAAGCTGAGTCTAGCCAAACCGAACTGAACCGAGCTAACCTGAGTGACATGAATAAACTAAACAACTGTAAACATAATCAGATGATGGTGCTTTTTGTTTTCTTTTTTTACCTCCTCTGCTGCATTTAAACTGATAAGACATGCAGAGTGTTTGGTATATTAGCAGCCAAGTGCCCGACATATCACAGTAAGAAGTACTTGCTTGAGACTTGGACAAAATGACTTGATCTGTTACATGGCTGTTAGCATGTTTCAGCGTATCCAACCTGTTGTAGTAAAATAGAGGATAGTGTATATGTTAAAGTACCTGATAAAAAAGTTATAAAGCTCTAAGATTTCTGTATTAACATTAAATATGGCCTGACAACCTAAGCAAACAACACACTAATGTCCACATCACAGTTTTTCTTTTTTTATAATTGTTTATTGTAGATTATTTAGGGATGCACTGTACTCATTAATTACCCAACTATTAGAATTGGACAGCGTCGACTGACCAGTTTGCAGCCTTGTTTAAAGAGATTGGGATTAGAATGATCGAGTCTGAAGCTTTGTACTGTAGGGGGGTAGGTTGTGTATCTAAGATGACTAAGGTTTTACTCACTCTTTATTTTTTTTCCAATATAGCACAGAGGTAATTCCTGACACAATATCTATTATGTCAGCAAAAATGTAATTGTAATCAGGAAATTGCTAACGATGCTGATCTTTAGGACTAAAAACTGGAATATTTCAAAGAGCCTGTGTTCACGTCTGCTCTGCACGTCTGGACAAAATGCTGGAATTGAATCGAGGGGATGGGCAGGGAGGACTGAAAACTGCCTTTTCAAGAGGCTGCCATCTTTATGCACCTGGTCAATTTGAATGAAAAATTACCTGGGCATGAGCTAAGTACACTGGCAGGTCAGCACAACACCGGGAAAATTGTGTTTATGCGAGTGCCAACTTCAGTGTGTGTTTGTGTGTGTTAATCTGTGAGTGTGTGTGTGTGTGTGTGTCCTGTGGATTAGTCATGCTCTTCTGCCTCTGCAGCAATGCCTTCTTCCTGCCTCAAACACACACACACACACACACACACACACACACACACACACACACACACACACACACACACACACACACACACACACACTCACCTGCATCCATCTGGCCAGTCCCCTCTGATAGCAGAGGTGTGAAACAGAGAAAATCAGTCGATTGAGAGAAACGGAGGAGCAGAGGGATGGAGGCTGAGAAGGAAGTGGGAAGAAAGAGGGGATATTAAAGAGAGATGGAGAAGAGGATAAATGGATGGGGAGGTGGAAGTAAGGGTGAGAACGACAGCAAAGGTGGGGGAAAGAAAGTGTGGGAGAGTGATATTAAACACCAGGGAGCTAACTGAGCAAATTCACCTGCCCACCCTTTCTTTTCGGTTACTATCTCTCTCCCTTTTTCCCCCATTCCCCCCCCCCACCCCCCACTTTCCTTTTCTCTTTCTCCCTCTCTCATCTGTTTCTTCTCTCGCCTCCTACTCTCCTAATTAGTTCAAAATCCTCTTACATCTCATCTTCTTCCTCTTCCTCACCGTCTCTCCCCACTCTCAACAAAAAAATCAGGTTGACCTTAATGAACAGATGAAGAGAGGAGGGGAGCGATTGCATCGAGGGAGCCCAGGAAAGGCTGGATCAGCGCTTTCTGGATCAGCGTTTGTTTACTCAGGACTCCCAAATGTGAAGCTGTCAGTGTCTTTTTGCCATTTTCTTTTCTTCACTGACAAAACTATTAGGCATTAGGATCATTTGGATGTTTTTAATCTTTCTGTGCTCTATCAAGATGAAGAGTGGGAGGGGAGTTGTTACTGTATGTGGTATTTTCTCAGTGTTTGAAAGCGTACAGCGACAGAAAGATGAGAGAAGGAGGCGAGGAGATGACACGCAGCAAAGATCACAAAGACTCGAATCCGCAACATATAAATCATGTGAATTAAATAGAACAAACAGCGTCATGTGCCATTGAGACACCTAAATATAAAACATATTACGGCAGAAAAACCTGCGTGTTAGCATTAAATTAAAAGGACATATGCACACACCTGTGCCCTAAATTAGAAGTCCCAGAGAAGATTTTAAAATGTGCAACTCAGTGTGATTATATTAATTGTATATTTATTTTATATTACAGTATCTATTTTCTGAAGTACAAATCAACTAGAACCTTTTTAATCTGCTCGAGAACAACGAAACAATGAGCTGAAAGATGCTAAAAGGCTCCGTAGAGTTAAGGGAAGCTGCAGAGTTGGGTGATGGTTATCTGGGGGTTCACAAGCAATACCTTTCATATACAGGCAATCATCTGATCCAACTGTAATTATTGAAAGTATTGATTAGTGCAGCTTTAAGGTGCTCTCAGAAAATGGTGAAAGTGTCACTCCCCAAACTGTCCTTTTCCCCAAATTGAACAACTTATGACGTCACAACACTTCAGGGAACAAGTTCATACGCCTCACAGCAAATGTATGACCAATAAGTGAAGCCATTAATAGCAGCTTTGCCATAAAGAATTGTTTATAATCTAAAACATCCTAACCTAAAACTCTCAGTCTTGTACACATTCCCTCCTCAACATGGCTCCCAGGGTGTTATGTATGTTAAATTACCTTTAAACTCTAATGAGAAATTCATATTGTGGTTGGTTAGTTAAACATTGACAGAGAGAACATTTTACCAGACGCTGTTTGAAGATCTGGCAATTAAGCTTTAAATATGACATACAGCATAGTTACAGTGACTTAAATAGTCAGTAAACATTTTTCAGATAAATAGTTCATTAAAAAAATTTCCTCATCATGTTAACAGAAAACATAATTGGTAGTATATAAATGTAATTTCTAAAAGACCACTCTGTGTGACATATTTAGTTATTTCTAGGGATATGATGCATCAGGAACTTGGGCGACTTGAGGAGTTTATCTCGTGGGGATTTAAAAGCTGAGAAACAAACATTTTTAAAGGCCGCAAATGAGCATTCAGAGGTTACACTTCAGTACTGTTTCATGAGATGTTTACTACATTTTGTCTACCCCCCTGCAGATACAAGTATTTGAATTTGTGGGATTTTTTAAACTCTTGCTCACTCTCTCCTCTGAGTCATTCTGTGGAGTGACTACACCTCCTTCCTCTGTCAGTCTGCAGAATGACCTCGCTGAAGCCTGGCCAGTGAGATAAGCTCACACCTTTCTCTCCTGTCCAGCTCTCCTCCTCCTCCTCCTCCTCCTCCCCTCGTTCTTCCTTCATTCTCTTTCCCTCGGAGTAAGATTCTCTCTCTCTCTCTCTCTCTCTCTCCTCAGCATTGTGTGTTTAATTTGTCACTCTCTATTCCCATCTCTTATATTTTACCTTTCCAGCTCCTTCATTCTCTATTTGTCTTTTTCCGAGCCTCTCTAAAAAAGTTAACATATAGCGGATCACCAAAGCGAAACACACCGCCAGGAGCTGTTTGTCTTGCCAGGTGTGTGTGTGTGTGTGTGTGTGTGTGTGTGTGTGTGTTTGTGTGTCTGTCAGAGGGGGGGATTTGTGCTGACTGGTAAGGGTAAAAGATTCATGACCCAACAAAGCTTGTCAGGGCCACACACATACACAAACACACACACTCACATGCATGCACACACACACAAACACACACACACACACACACACACACACACACACACACACACACACACACACACACACACACTCAATTTTAAGACCAGGTGAGTCGGCAGATTTTGCTCTTGGGGAGAGACAAATGGAGAGAGAGGTTTTAAGAAAATGTAAGACTTGTGAGAAAAAGAGGGAGACAGAAAAGAAAGACCTGGGTAAAGAGAGAAAAGGTAAAGAGAAGAGACACAGGGAAAAAAGACAGCTCATGAAGCAGAAAGGTCTTTCAACCGTTTAATACATGAGGGATTTCTTGGCAGTGATGACACATCAGAGGAAATATATGGAGAAGAAGAAGGATGGAAGCACAGCAGCAGAAAAAGACTGACTGATGTGTGCTTTCAACTGGTCAAATTTTGGAAATCCCAGGTTAATTTAACAACAGAGTCAGTCAAGGTCAGGACTGGCACGTAGCAAAGGACTTTCAACAAACAACAGGCAGCAACACATGTAGCTTTTCTTCTTTTTCCTCCAAGCACACCCTCTGAAATGTACCTCATCTGAAGTCGTTGACCATTTCACTTTTAATAAGCAACCCCACAGTTGGCTTGTGTGCAATGTTTGTCCATTTCTTCCTCTTTGATTTTTAGAGGCGGAAAACTATTTGCACGTTGTATGACTTTTCTTCATGAATGCAATGCAGAAATGAATGAAACAAAAAAGGAAAAAATAAGGAACCTGGAAGAACATAGCAGTGTGAAGATTAAGCAAATTGATGAAAGTTTGAACGAATATAATATTATTTAGTGTGTGCTTTCATCCATTATCTTTATGCAAATATACTAGAAATGATACAAGGGACGCTGATGTGTTGCATTTGTTTTTTTGTTGTTATTTTGAATGAGTTAATACAAGTCTTCTAAACCGCACATCACCTGTGCTTTCATCACCAACTATGGTGATAGAAATGCACGTTGTAGTTACATACACCATCTACGGTAGAAGAAGCAAGGTGTACTGTGGAAATCTGTCAGCCTTTATTTTGTCTACTCAGTTTCAATTTGCCAATTGTTCCACTTCAGCCCTGCGTAAAAGCTTTTTTAGGCAATAATTTGCCATTTTATGCAAATGTTTTGGGTTTGCACTCAGATTATTTTACACGTAAATGTGAAAATAAACAAGTGGATGGATTGTGTTGGTAGAACATTTGTATATACTTCTACACCAGTGGCATGTTGTGGTGTGTGTGACTCTCTGTGTGCACATTACGTTTTTTGTCCCTTGCCTTTGCATGCATGTACATGTAACGTGTGTGTGTGTGTGTGTGTGTGTGTGTGTGTGTGTGTGTGTGTGTGTGTGTGTGCGTGTGTGCGTGTGTGTGTGTGTCTGTACTTGAGATGCACATCCAGCCCTCTGCTGGTTCACCCGACAGGAGCAGAGAAGCTCAGCGTAGCGTGAGAGAGCAAAGCATTATTTTATCTAAATACATTCACCTCCCTCTCTGTCTCTCCACTCCTACAGAATCAATAGTCATTACATTCCGAGTGAATTGATCTCTCAGTGCTGTTTGCTGATTCCTCGGACTAAACTAACACCAAACAAATCCTGGGCCCTCTGTAAGGGTTGATGTTATCAGGTGAATGAATGTCGAATGTGAGGCGGCCGGCAGAGGAAGTTGAAGAGGAGCAGAGGTCACATGCAATAGGATCTTCTTCTTTTTGGTTCACTACTATCTTCAGGTGTTTACCTGGTAAACCGGCATGTTGGAATCAGCTAACAGGTGGGACTAAATGTCTGCTGATTTACTCAGTGATATGTGGTGGTGATAGAAGGATGAGTGGTGGGTCAGAGAGGAAAAGCTGAGATACAGATGAAAGGGAATGATGGAGAGGAGGTGTGAGTGAGTGGGAGAGTGAATATGTATAATTGAGAAAAGACATCAAAAGAAATCCTTCCAAGGCGTTTGAAAAATCCTCACATTTTCAAAAGTAGAAATATAAAGAACATCCATGCTAATGCTCAGAATGGGACTCTGTTTCCTGTTTCATGTCTCTGTGTTACGAAGCTGGAGTCAGGGTGTGTATAGCTTAGCTTAGCATAAAGATTGAAACATGGCTCAACTTTTATCTCGATTCAGCGCCACGATCCAAAATATACTATATAATGGCCACTGTGATAAAATCCTTTGCATGTTTGGCGTCAAATAAGAATTCAAACTTGTGGATCTCAAAATGGACTGGATCATAGTGAATGTGTCACAGGCACCACGCAGTCCCTTGTGATGTTTTAACACAGGGCTGCTTGCAGTCGGAAATTGATATCAATCTTCTCATCTAACACTCGGAATCAAAGAAAATAATTGGCAAAATGTTGAACTATTGGTTTAATATATACTTATGGAGATTAATGATATTTTTTGTGTCTGATGATTCTGTGTATAGATGAAAAAGAGAAGACATGTAGGAGAAGAAGAGAAATCTATATAAATAGTCAGATACTGTAGATCCCTCCTTCTATAGTGGGAGGAAGGAGAGGGAATTACTGTGTGTGTGTGTGTGTGTGTGTGTGTGTGTGTGTGTGTTCGTTCTTGAGTTTCTGTCCTTCAACTCGAGGATATTTTGTCAGTTTTCATTTCCAGAACAGCCGTAAACAGAAACATTTAAATACATGGTGGAAGGAAACTTAAGCTGATAGTCAATTCCAGCTCAGAGTGGATCCGCGGTGGAAGGAGATTGAGACGTAATGTCACGTCCGAAGTTGTGACAGCGTAATCAAACATCGACTTGCACACGCACAGACACACTTATTTATAACATAATCTGTGGTCATGGATATCGGCTTATGGCTTTGGATCACGGACGGACACACACACGCACGCATGCACGAACACACGATAGTACAATGACAAAAGTGACTTCTTTGCTTGGGAAGAATGAATGATTTGCATTATTTTCCTCTAAAAAGACCAATTTCAATAGATCTTATCCAGGCCTGTCTGGATGTTGTTCAATGTCCTTTTATCCTCTGCCGTCACTTGTCTGTTTTCTTGACAGAGCTGACACCAACATCTGGAGTTTTAAATCGGTCCTTGCCGCAGTGTTTCTGTTCTGCCCTGGAGCAGAATAAAGGACGAGGCTCGAAGCATCATGGTGTAATGCAGCTACATGGCCAATGTAGCATAACTACTGAACCAAGAGATTAGATTTGGAGCTACTCTCTCACAAAACACATTATTTGTTTTGTGGTCTGGCTGAATGTTGTTTATAAAAGGAGTGACATTCTTGAAATAGGAAGAACCCAAAGGGTTTTTGGATTGTGTTTAAAAGACTACAACCCTTTGCTTGTTCATCAGGAGCAGTGAGTAACTTTCAGCTCTTAGCCTTGACATGACTCCTCTCTATGCCTCTTTTAATAGATGAATATTTAGCGATTATGAGTCCTCCATCCTAAAGTGCCACACTGTGGTCAGCCATTAGATGTCTAATGGAGCGTGGACCTCATTTTTTAAAGTTTAGGAAGTAGATCTAAGCTCTCATCTCCATGTTGGCAGGAAAGGTGTAATTTGTTCACCTTTTCTAGGGTTATTTCCATGTTAACCAAGCAGTGCTGTCCTTAAACAGACGATAAGAGCTGCATGCAACTATGATTATGTGATTATGAAGTAGACAGTGCGCACTCTCGACTCTCAGCAAACAGCTGCAACTTCAGTTAAAGGACAACACAAGTTTGTTGGAGTTTGGCCCATTATTGACTATACTCAGTATTTATTCAGAATCCAAATCAGGTTTATAGCCAAGTAGTTTTTCACATACAAGCCTTAGTGTTCGTTGCATAACAATAAACATAGTAAGAGAAAATAAAAAATAAATAAAAGCAATTCAAGAAACTTAAATATGGAATAGTACAATAAAAATATGAAGAAATACTATAAAGAATACATACAATATCTCTGTCTTAAGATAAAAGAGTTGTACAGTTTGTGGAGAAATGTGCAAAATATTGACCATGGAATAAGCAAAAGTTCACAGTATGAGTACACATCACTTAACTCACCTGCGATCTACCTATGCAGATAATTAGGGTTTCACTTGCCACCATGCCAATACAATGAAGGTGAATGCAATTTAGTTTGTTGTGCTCACAGCCACAGTGCAGCAGCATCTCCTTCCAGAAACAGCATTCTCTGGATAATCCACAAATAACAAACAAACAGATTTATAGGCTCTTTTTCCTCTGTAGAGAGCAGTGGCACTGAAAATTGTTCACAGAGAGTTCTGTGGATTATCCAGAGTAGATGGGATTTTGTTATTGGAATTTATTAATGGTTTTTTTAAATACTCTGAGCATCAACACTAAATTTCATTCCCCTCAACTTTACTGGGTAGAGACAGAAATCTCAGAGACAGATCTGAAAGTCTGGGCAAATAAAAGCAAAACTATCTGCATGGATAGATACGACAGCAGGTCGGGGATAAACTGTTTTTGTCACAAACCACGGCACGAAAAAACTCAAGACCCAAAATACACGACTCAACAAAGTGTCTGCCGTTCAAACAAAAAGATCTTTTAATACAAAGTTTACCCATTAACAACAACCATACACTTGACTAGCTTAATAAGACGAACTGGCACAAGACAAGGGGAGACAGGACTATTTATACATGAGGTAAGGGGACACAGGTGACAACAATCAGGGGCGGGGCAGATGATCACAGAAGCGGGAAAACACACAAAAGGAAGGAAGTTAAGTGACCTGGAACGAGAGGGAAAGGTGAGTTTCAAAACAAAACAGGAAGTGCAAGACGACACTAGACAAGAGTGACGGTAACTTAACATAACGTGACCTGAGAGACACTGAACATGAACTAACCTATAACATAAATACATGACATAACATTAAATAATCTGACGGGACATGACAGTTTTTTGTGTAAATTGTGTGTAAAATATGACACAAGGATTCTGCGAGCCTACAAAAAGAAAAGAGAAGCTTTTAGATTGTGTGTGCTGTTTTTTATTGTACAGCCTGTTGATTCTTTAAAATCATTCATCATTAGTGAAGAAAAGTACAATGAAAATCTTTAAGAGGGAGCAATAACTTTGCATTAAAGCCAATTCAACGTTTGTCAATTGTTCCTATTGTACCTATATGTATCAAGTCTGGTATGTAAATGACATACCATCATCAACCTTATCAGCAACAGTACAATTACTTACATTTAGAACGACGCTCATCACCTGTAATGTTTTATCATCTTTAATGAAGTGCATAACAAAACTACCTGTATCTCTCCAGATATCTGTCAACATACTCCTAAAATCTTTTCAGTGATCCTTGGGCTGAACAGAAATTAGTGTGAAGAACTGAAAACGACAAACATGCAACAAGCAAGTCCATTCTGGATGTAATCAAACTGCAACTACAGTACGGCACAGCTTCACTATTTCACACACACACACACACACACACACACACACACACACACACACACACACACACACACACACACACACACACACACACACACACACACACACACACACACACACACACACCTCCACCATGACAGTTGCATTAGAATGAATGAGAATCTCTAAACCAATCACTTTATAGCTTTATGGATCATCTGTCAGCTCAGCCATTAGACTGCCAACTTCTTGACATTTACCAACAAATTCATATTTCTCACTACACACCCACACTTGGATGCACACGCACTCAAATACACAGAAAAAAGACGTACACTCAGTCACCCTGTTGTTCCTCTCTGTGGTAGAAGTACACCCACAAACACCCACGCAGACACACACTCAACGCTTGTTGACATTTGCCAGCTCTACACATTTTTCTGCCAGGCATTTTCAAATGAAGGACATGAGATAGATCCCTGTGACTTAAGACAGATTGATCCGTTCCCACAATAAAACTTGTTTCACAGCTTCTGAAGATGTGCTTCTAGCGGCATGCACACACTTGACACAGACAGATCCAATTTGAGCGTAACATTTACTCTCCGTCTCTTGTTAGCCTCTTCTCTGTAGTGTGTGTGTGTGTGTGTGTGTGTGTGTGTGTGTGTGTGTGTGTGTGTGTGTGTGTGTGTGTGTGTGTGTGTGTGTGTGTGTGTGTAAATTACATTATGTGAGGTTGATAGAGTGGATGAAGGCCGAGCAGGCCCAAACCACTGAGAGCTAGTTTGAAAGATTAACAAGACATCACGACTTAGTTATGACACATCTTAAATTAGTCAGCGGAGAAAAGGAAAGAAACTTTTAATCAAATGCCAAAATCAGTAAGCAAAGATCAGCTGCTATGAAGAACATGAAACCAGTCGGAAAATAACTTGTTCATACAACAAGCCATCGAGCTGGAAAATGCCCTTGTGAACCTAGTGTTTCTTTAACACATTAGTGAGAAGTGTGTAAATATTTCCCAGGGGAATCTAAACCTTTGTAGAATGTTCATTGTTGCAACACAGAGATGGACGACACCCAGAGTGGCTGTTAAACAATAAGACAAGCGATACTCTCAACAAATCCCAAGAAAAAAAACTAAAAGCAACAATGAATTGATCCAAAACTTGATACATCTTGTTCCTCTGTGTCATAGAGCTTCATTGTTGTCCAACAACTATTAAAACAGTGAGCCACACTGCACTGGCTGACACATTCATTTATTATAACATGAACACACACTGTAGTTTATAGAGCACAAATCCGCAGCTGAAAAAAACTAAAACAAATGCATTATTTACTCATTTGCTAATAACTAAAGTTCCCAGGTGCTTTAGGAAATTACTGAGCCAAAAGATGAAGATATACTCTCTCAGATGTTGGACAACACCTCATTGACTGTCTTTGAGTGCATCTTGCACACACACACACACACACACACACACACACACACACACACACACACACACAAGGATGCACATGCATGCGTGCACGGGTGAGCGATACACACTCCTATCAAACACTATTCCACTGATTGATGGGTGGTGGTAACACGCCAAGATATGCAGCAATGTGCCAGCAAAGAGGTTGGAAAGAGAAGACTGCAAAACTAGCAAACATGGATTTAAATAATGCTGGATTTAAAACACTTAAAAACTTATGTTTGTGAATGCTTGAGAAAGAAAATGCAATAAACATATAATGCATTTTTGTGAGAAACACTGAATGTCATGTTTTGTTTGTTTACAAGAAAACCTCACGCAGCACATTTAAATATTTTCTATACTTTTTCCCAACATCAAGATCTAAATCCTTCCTCACATTGCTCGGAATAACATTTTGGTGGAGGAATACTGAATTTACAGTAACGCTGGCCTAATTTTATATGTTTTATTTCTGGAATCAATTTTAAATACCCTCTATGTCCTCAATAGTAGCTACTCAGCCCTGGCTACATTCAAAGGTAAGGAGAGAAACTAGGGTAAGGGTTGAATTCTTGGTGGAAGAGTTCAATAAAAAGGATACAGAAAGGATAGTGTCAGAACAACAAATGTGAGGAATGTGGAGAAAATGTTGTTTTTTCATCAGACTTCATCAGACTTGATGAAAGGATCTTTTCACCACTTTACAACTGTTCAAACAGCACTTCTAAAGGAGCTGGAATCGAACCGGCGACATTGCGGTTATGTGACATCTCACATACCATTTTTATGTCAAAATAGATTTTAGCAGCAGAAAAAACACAAAAGTCATGAAATCGGCTACCAAGGCACCCCAGGGCGCTTAAACTTAGAGAGTGAAACTACCTCAACCTGCTCAGAGAGACACAAGACTCGACGGGGCTCTTCCTAATTCCTCTGGTGTCCTTGGGAACAGGGGCGAGGTCAGCAGAGGTTGGGACCAATGGGAGCCGGGACCGAGAGGACGAGAGGTCATGTGTGAAAGGCACACTGACACCCACCAAACGCACATACAGTAATGAGTATTAGGTTTTAAAGAGCTGTATGGACCATCCCTGGTTTAGGCTAATGAGGCCCCGGGGTTATCAGAGATTCACAGTAACATGGCAGTCTGAGCTTTGTTACAGGGTGAATTATGACCCATTCAACTTCAAACGCTTCACTTTGCACAATCACCTGCTGGATTCTTCTGATACCTTTATCTCTGATTTATTACGACTTTGGTCTTACTTTAGCATTTTTGGCCATTGATTTAGTTCCACAACTCACTATCTGCTAAAGTATTTTAATATTTATATTTTGATATTTATATATACTATTCTTTTTAGCCATGCTAGCAACGTGGCTCAAGAGATGGTGGTGTTGGTCTGTTGGACTGAAATATCTCAACAACTATTGACGCTTCCACTTTACTTTTCTTTTTTTTGTCTATGCTGTTACTATCTTACATTAAATTCATAACAGGCAGCCGAGGAAAGGATACTTAGGAAAAAGAGAGCACTGGTACTGAATCAGTGCCTGGTATTGGCGAATAATCTGAAACTGTATCAAGGGAGAAAAAGTTGGATCAATGACTTCCCTGCAGATCTCAGCAAATCCTTTGGTAAGTACAATTTTATCTTGATGGCCAAAAGCACAAATGAGACGTACTTTTAGAGAATGTAATGCCAACACTTTCATCTACGACTGCTCAGCCATTACTTGTTACGTAAAAAGATTTATGTGTAATTTGACTTTGTTTTTGACCCATCAGTCAGCGTCTGAATCTAACAGCACATACCTGTACATCTCATTCCCACCAGTGTTCAAGGTAAAATGGGAGGTTGCTCCATTTGAAATGTTCAGACACAATGTCATAGCATGTACGGCCACACATCTAACAGTGGACTGTCACACTGCTGGATGTTCACGCACGCATCTACTGTACAAGGTTGCTGTAAAGGTGTAAAGTCACATCAGCATGCAGGGACATGCTGCACGTGTGTTGCCTGTAAAGCACTTTGGGACATGTTCTCTGATCCATGACAGAGTGAAGGGCTGAGTGGGAGGGAGGGATAGAGCAAGAGGGTCTGCAGACAAAGAGTTTGTGTGTGGTTTGCATGTGTGTTTCTCACAAATGTGTTGCAATTGTGATGAATGCAACTTCATATTTATTGAGATTTTTTCCTCAGGTGTTGATGGAAAGCAAAAGAAAAGCCCTGATTGAATTTCAAACTTAAATCCATCAGGTGGATAGAAGCATGACTTCAAATTAATGATAATTTGTCTGCCATTTACCATATGAATTAAAAACTAATTATGATATGTCAAATATGTCAGTGTTTGGCCAAGTGGCCTAAAGATTTTGTCAAATGTTAGGGAAGATATTAATAGCATTACAATTATAATCACGGAGCCAGGGAAGGGGGGTAATATTTCAAGAAACAAGTTGTACAGTTACGAGAAATAAAGAATATAGATATTCTCTAAGATTAAAACGTTTTTTTTTCCGTAACTTTGCCACTTTTATCACAGAGGACATCCAAGTATATACTACCCCCCCTACCTTGGCTCTGGAATTTTAAAAAAGTATCTACAATGGCCCTAATACATCGTTGTACATATTTGATTGATTGTAGTGATTGGAAAGATTCCCATGTTTACGACTTGTGAACATTCATGTCAGCGGAAAAGTCAAGTCAGTTGTATAATTGTACGGGTTTGTCGTGTGAGAGTTAAGTAATACTGTCAATTCACAATATATCTGTGTATCAAATTAAATGTGTGTATAATTATCTTGAGTGATGGAGCTCCACTGACGTGAGGCATCCATGTTTGTTTGGTGTTCAGGCACTTCCATAATATTAAGGACCAAGTCAGATACAGTAGAGTATCCCAGTGATAATTACATGCTTGGTGCTAACGTGAAGACTGTTTACAAGTTGTTAACTGGTAATTACCATAACTTATGTACATAGTACCAAAATATTTTATCACAGATATGAGTTTCCAAGAAGCTCCCTTTCCTGTATTTCTTGAGGAGCAAAAGGGATATTAATTAATGTGATAAATTTAAGTTATTCAGTTTTTGGCTTTAGTGTATACTGTGATCATCCCAGATGTGACTTTTCTCAAGATAATTACTACATTGACTTGTATGCATTTTTTAAACATTACCATGTAGTCTATTAATTAAAGGTTTGGCAAAGTTCCAGGGCTCCAAACCACAGGGACGAGATCAACTCAATCAATTAAAAAAGAAACACAAAACCGGCAACATGGAGCTTATTTTGTTTGTACATCGGAGTCCAATGAATGAATTTAAATAAAAGTCTGCAGTGAAAGTCGAGGTGCTGCTGCTTCTGTTATTGGTGGCACTGAGGTTGTGTGAGTGCCCGTGTGTGTGCATGTGTGCGTGTCACCAGGGAAAAACAAAACCATCAGACAGACCCCTGGAGCAGCTGTTGTCCCCAGCGTGCCCAATGTTTCACACACACACACATATGCAGTATTTTGTTCTGTTTGCACATACTCACACATACATGCAGTACTTTTTTTTACCAAAATCCACTCTGTTTCTTTTGTATTTTCAATTGTGTGCTCTAAACTAAAGTACAGACAAACAAACGCTGGCACAGAGATTGTTGCTGGGCTTATGCAACCTCGCAGAAAGCCTGAATCAAAGGTTTAATTCACTAACAAATGTAAAAATCTTCAGTGATGTTTAGGTTGAGTGTCGACATGGATATTCAAAGAAAAGCGTGTGTCAAATGTGTGTGTGTTGAAGGATCGCGGCCATCATTTAGTGTTGAAATTAGGGCTATAACATCTCCAGACAGCTCCGTGCATAATTTCAAACCATCCCTTCTCTACATCTGCTCTCAACTCTGATTGACCCACACTCACCTCCACTAGAGCTCATTAGAAATCCTCAAGGGACTGCGCTTAAAGACGTGTTCTTGAGGACCTCGGCTACCTCTCAGTTGCCTCAAACACGTCCACCAGATGTCTTTTCCTACAGTATAACTCTTTCCCTCTTCTAATCCCTCGCTCCTCTTTAACCCTTGCCTTTCTGCCTCACCTCATGTCTCTGATTTGCTGTATCTCTACTCGTCTCCCTGGAGGTCAGACAGATGTGAAGCCTTGTCCTCCACAGACGCACATGCACACGCGCACACACACACACACACAGTTCTGACCTCATTTCTCCACGGAGGCCAGTTTAACGGCACCTATGAAAAGACAACAGCTGTACAGTACAAATAGACACAAAGGAAGACGGGGATGTCCTTGTTTTTTGTGTGACAAAAACAGGGGATGACTTTTTCAAGCATTAGGGCTTCAATTAAAAACAATTTTCAGATTTGATCATCTTTTTTTTCCATAAAATGTTATATTCCTAATTTTCCAGAGCTCAAAGTGATGTATTCAAATGTCTTGTTTTGTCCGACTAACAGTCTTAAGCCCAAAGATATTTAGTTTACAATCATAGAAGAATAAGAAGAAAAAACATCTTCACATTTAAGAAGATACAACCAGAGAATAAATGAAAGTTTTTGCTTTATTAATTAATTAATTAATTATCTAAATACCTGTTAATTAACTTTCTGTTTCAGCTCTAAAATGCATAACTGTGTGTAAATCATCCGAAACCCGAAGTGTGCTCATAATCAAAGCCAGAGTTGAAACTAGAAACATTAGGCTCATCCAAGTATCTGTTTAAGCAGGTTTGTTCAGTTAAAGTGAACATTGAGTTGAGGTTTTTTTTGCTATCGTTTCCCAGGTCAGAAAAGAACTTTGACATTGTAACCAGAAGTGTTTTCTTTATCATTTATTCACCGTTTACCTCATATACAAAAACAGCTTTATGTCAATGTCATAGTTATGTCTCTTTGCAACCGCAGTTTAAGTACAAGGTGCAAAGAACCTAAAATGTCATGATATGAAAAGCATGCATTAAAATGCCCAGAGAAATAATACATACATACACAAAGTAAGGGCTTACATTATTTTCTCTAAAAGCATTTGGTACGATTATGTCATTTGGGATATTCCTGGACTTGAGGGGAGGACAAGAGCAGTCACGAGAGGCTCGACACAAACTCACAGAGTTCAAATTCAGGCTGTTCATCACACAACAGTGAACTCATAATTTACCCTAAAATTCAAGTTATTTTGATGTACAGGAAGTGTGTTTTTGGTTTTAATTGAAAGAGTAGCTGTGAAATCACATCCACTGCATCCATTTATTGAAATAACTCCTATTCCTTTATTTCTCATTTTATGTAATTTTAGTTTGTTCAAATTCATTTGATGAATAATTCAACAGCAGCAAAATTAGTATTTGTTTTGAATGTCTGTGTTTCAAAAGATGCTTCACTCGATTCATAATCAACATTAAAAACAGAGCAGATTTGTCCAAATTATAGAAAGGATTGGATTAATCATCTATGGGAATTTGTTTTTCCATTTTTTGGCAGAATGGATAGGTGGAGTGCAAAGTAGTCTCAAAATATTTGCAGATGTGGGCTGATATCAAGTGAGACACAAAGATAATACATGAAACTAAAAAGCATTGATTAAATGTGAAATATTATCAACAGAGCTAATAAAAGTAAATCACTGCACTATAGTCAGATTAAATTATTTATCTTCTATTTTCTATGTAAACTTTTTGACTGTTACAGCCCTATACCTCTTTGTTTGTTTTGGGTCTTCAGCATCCATCTTATTTTTATTTTTTTACATCTCGGTTGGTTTCATTCAAACCAAGTAACATGCTTCAATCATTTCTCATGTAAGGCCTCTGTCAGACTGAGACCAGTGCAGGTGTAGGTGTAGGTGTTTGAGTGTGAATGTGAATGTGAGAAGGAGAAAAAAAAGACAAGGAGAAAGTGTCTTAAGCACGCCAAGAGCCAGGGGCAGGAATTAAATCCTCATTATGATCTGGCACCAACACCGCTCTCTCCCTGTATGAGTGTGTGTACTGTATGTGTGTGTAGGTCTGCATGGCACTAATAATACAACTGCACAGTAGCATCTTGACTTGTGTTTGAACATCACAGACCCTGGTCAAAGGATTGTTCCCTGCATATTTATGTCATAGGCAGCCAATCAACTGTAAGCAAATATTACATGCAAAAACTGCTATTATAATGAAACTGTTTCATGTCAATGCGGACCATGCACCATCACCTTTAAAACATATAAACCCTCAAATTGATTGCGGATTACAAACCTCAATAATCTGTTTACTGGCCACATGTTCATTTTAAATACACATTTATAAAATAAATAAGTAAATGTAACCATTACATAAATAGCTAATCAGATTGTTGCTCTTAAAATAAATAATTAAGACTGTTGGCAGTTAATGTGGCGGTACCTTGAGCACAAAATAATAAGAAAAAAAACACACAAGATGCCCAGCGATTTAAAAAGAAACTGACCTGTGACTAAAGCTAACGTTTTCCATCTCTCTCTCTCTCTCACACACACACACACACACACACACACACACACACACACACACACACACACACATTGCATTTAATCAAATCGGACACGCACACATGATGTTTTACATGATGCAAGCTTGTCAGACTGACGAGAGAAACATGCAAAGGCTACTCGAACAACCACCACAGCATACTGACGGACTCGATGTCTGAATCCTAACTGGCTTGCAGGCCCACCGACTACCTGAGTTTATCAATTGGTTTATTGACCCTCTAATAAAATGCCTGATTACTACTTGATAGAGTGATCGATTAATTGGTTTGTTAACTACTCAGCTCTGTAATCCTAGAAATGTGACTTTCTCTCTTAGTACTATGATTTTGTACACGACAAAGCACACACCAGTTGAATTCATGTGCTACAGAGCAAATAAAATCAACAGGTTCAAATTTACATCCAATCCGACATACACGTATAACTGATGGTGGAGGAAGAGGAGGAAGAGGAGGAATGAGAGTGTTGTGACTCCGCTGAAGTTGTGTTAACAGATGGAACTCGGCAACATGCTAGTAAAAGCCGATAAATATTTCAGAATATAAGTCGACACACAGAGCATGCATTGCTGTTTGGAGAAGCCCCGTGCCGTGTACATATGTATGCAACTCAGTTTGAAACAGCCTCTATTATTAATATTCAGTTTTCAGGCACTGAAACTCAAAGAAAATATTTGCTTTATTAATATCTACAGGGTGTGTGATGCAGGTACTTAACCTCTTCCAATAATTGAGAAATAAAAAGACAATTTCTTCTTGTTAAATGCATATGTTAAAATAATCACAGTAGCTTAAAAAAAGCGAAATAGAAATGTGATGTTCTGTTGACGGCTGCTCAGGGTGGATGTTGGCGCAAACCTGCTAAATATTTGAAGAATGTACAAGTACTTGTGTCTTCCCCTTCACAACACAACAGCCAGAAAACTGCAACAGTAAATATAAAAATAACATATTAAAAAAATATGTATTTCAATACGTCCTGCAAAATGCATCTGCCGTAGGCCCACTGCTTGCATTGAGTACAGCGTGCTAAACGTGTGTAATGTTCACATTTTTGGGGCAGCAACAACTCGTTTTGTGTGTCAATCTCTACTGTAAATGTAACTTGCTGACACCTAGAGCAAAGTCATTAATACTCGTGGCTCACAGGAAAGAACTCTCCCTCCATCTTTGCCTCTTTTCTCTTCCGCTCTCCTTTTTTTTTTGCTCATAACTGGAAGCTTTCAGCAGAAAACACCGCCCTTTAATAATTTGTATTCATGTGTCATCGTGCTAGCTATGGGCACTTTTCAGATATGGCTGCAGATCCAACAAGCGCACTAAAACACCATCAACAGAAAGGCAATAAAACAAGCATGAAAGTCTAAAAATGAGTCAGCAAAAGAGTCAGCGAACGCACAAAAACACATGTAAAATGTTACACTGCTGGTACCGTGTGAGCAACAGCCTAAAAAAAACAAGATATGTTAAATGTCTCACATGCATTTATGGATAATGAGACAATGAGCACAAACATGTAAAAGCCCCCCAGCCCTCGAACATAGGAGCAACCCACCCGAACGGAGAGAGAGATATATGTCTCTTTGTAGTTGTTTTTCATCCCTTTGTGATTGTTTTGCATCTTTAAGTGGCCATTTTGCATCCCTTTGTAGCCATTTTACATCTCTTGGTAGTCATTTTACATCTCTTTGTAGTCATTTTTCATCTCTTTGTAGTCATTTTGCATCTCTTTGTAGTCATTTTACATCTCTTTACGGTCGGTTTAAGTCTCTTTGCGGTCGTGTTGCATCTTTATGTGGTCATTTCAAGTCTGTGCAGTTGTTTTGTCTTTTAGTCATCTCTTTTTATATCTTTGTGGTCTATTTTTAGTCTTTTGGCATCTCTTTATGGTTGTACTGAATCATTTTGATTTCGATTCACACCCTTTGCTGTAATCTTGTGTTTATTGTCATTGTTCTGTGTCTCTTTGGGTTTTTTGCATCTCCTTTTTGGTTGTTTTGTGGTCGTTTTCTGTCTCTTTTTCAAAAAGAAATGTCACTTCACACAGAGGCCCTGGCCCATGGGCCAAAGAGGTCGGAGGGCCCGGTAGGCTCTTTAAGTTATCCATGCATGCTCACATGCGGTATAAAGTCTGGGATACCCGCTCAAACGCATACAACTCACATTCACCCGCTCGCACACATGCACACACATCCCGAGGCTGCCTGGTGGTCGACATATGTTCATTGTGGTTGAGTAGCAACAACCTGTTTGGCACCAAGATAACTGACCTCCTCCTGCTTTTACCAACGTTTCCTCTACGCAGCTTGAAGCTTCAAGGCTTCATCGTCTCTGTTTGTGTATGTAATTTTGTTCATTGTTAATCCATCTGAAGAGCAGATGTGTGTCTGCTGTCCCCATATGTCAGTTTGTGTCTAACAGTTTAAATCACCCCGGCCAGGTCAGAACAGTTGCAGTAACACCTCAGGTCCCCAGTCCATAGCTGTCTGAGCCACGGCGAACACGGCCGCCCCGAGCGTAGCAGACAGCCCCCACACTGCCATCTTCACCATCCTGTTCCCCTTCCCCCACATCTGGCCTCGGTCTCGGGGCAAAGCTGCTTCCAGACCTGAGTGTTGAGAGGCTACGAGCACAGAACAAGGAGGAGGGGTCAGACTGTGGGGAGCGGAGACATGGAGAGGTCAAGAGGATTCGTAATGATGAAAGCTGAACCATAAGGAGGATCAAGCTGCACTTTGTGGTTGGAAAACAAAAAGGGGGGCAAGGGTTCAAACACAAGGAGTAGAGACAAAGAAGGTTCAAAAGTATTAACCAACAATTCCTGCTCCACGATCTTTGCTAACCAGTACTCTCACTTTAATTCACTAGAGGCATAATTAGTTATACACTTTAAGTTTAATTTCCCTAACATTCAACATTTAGACAGCGGGTCGTCTCTTACTGACTCCCATTCATTGTCTGCCACAGTGAAATCAGGAGGTGCTCTTTCTGTCCGTTACGCACTTAATCTTGGATGCTGCTAATTGAATTTTGATGAAACTGCAGGGAATGATGTGCATCAATTTTAATATTACATTGTTTGGCCTGAGGGGAATGTTAAAGCATATTTTTGATTGCCTGTACATCACAGGCAATATGTCAGGCGCCACTGATCAGATTTTCACAAAACCGACGGGAGTAAAGCATCTCTTTGTTCTGTTCTGGCATATTTAAATTTGCACTTGATTGGTCTGATGGGTGTACTACATCATTTGTTTATTTGTTATTGATTGGCCCAAAGGGGGGCTGCGTTTGGGGGGGTGACATATTTATTGCCTCGTTCTGAAGAGTTGTGTTCCTGTAAGAAACCAAAAAATGTGAAGAACTGTGGATCCATCAAACGATTTAGATGTTTTAAATGTTTTGTTCTGACAGTCGATATAAATTTCCTTAAACTACAAAGAGTATTCAACAAGAGTTCACTTTTACTTCACTCTTCTGAGCGGCTGCAGTTCTTCCTCAGAGTGATGAGATTACAGTTACTATTTTTACCTTGTCTGGAGGTGGTGGAGCCCTGGGCCTTGGTGAGGCGTTGGAGAACAGAGTCAGGCCTCTGGTGGAGGGTGGCAAACTGAAACGCCTGGAAGGTGCTGATGGACAGACTGGAGAAAGAAAAAAGAGGAAGAGAAGAATGGAAAGAAGGAGAGTTAGTCGGTGATGGAGAGCAGAGTCAGGTCTTAGGTGAAGCAAGGGCAGCTGGAATGACAGGAAGCTATTGATTGAAGGATCAACTGATGGATAGAGACAGGTGGGGGGAAATGTGACAGACCATTTAAGATCTGCTAACTCAGTAGCTCTGGTCTATAGGAAGCTATGGGATTAATGGATTATGGGACATCTTTCAGTCAAGGCCTTGTGTCAGTGATGTCACTTCCTCCTGAACAATGGCTGTAAGTAACACTGAAGGACAAAGAGAGGGAGACTGGTGGAGGGACTATTCCACTGAGAGAAAGTGTAGTTGTGTATCTGCTGTAATGTTTAAAAAAAATAAGAAGTGGACAAATGTTCACATGCGTGGTTACACACACGCACACAGGCACACACACAGGCACACACACACACACACACACACACACCACCCCCTCTTGGTTACTGAGGGAATCACATTACACTGAAATACACTGCCTCAAAATATTTTTATGTGGTAAACTTTTGTATTTTTGTCACATGTTCTGATGAAATTATTGTGCACTAAGTCAACTAATTAATTAAATTATTGACAGAACACACAGATAACAATAATGGCAATTGAATAATCGTTTAAGTTTGCAGATTCTTTTGCTGATTTTCTCTGATCAAGTCATTTGAAGATAATTATTTTAAATGTTATGACTTTTTGTGGACTAATTGGTTGATTAATTGCTCATAATTAAAAACCTCAGTAGGGAATGAATGAATATTTTGCTAGATATGGACAAAGTATTTGGAGTGGTTTTGCATTATGAACCCTCTTTCTTTGCTCCTGGGTCATTGAAGTCAAGATGCAATTGTTGACACTTCTGGCAGACTGTACAATAACCTTGCATATAAGAATATCTTAATGTCATGGATAAATGACAACCTTCATACTAAAGTAAACTGGCATAAAATAATAATGGAGGCTTTTACTCTTCAAAAGGGTGAAGATATGGACTCCATGTCTCCAATCCAGCAGTAGCTGACACTAGCAAGTTTTCTCATTGACTCATTATGCCACCCCCCTTCAGTACCTTGCTTATAATACTGTAATGGTAATGCCCCTTTGTCATCTAAGCTTTTATTATTATATCGTACAGCTTTTTTTATTTATTTTGTCTAACTGTAACTATTATTCATGCTGATTATGCACACCAATGTTGTGCTGAGCTTTAGTTTTGATTCTTGTCCCCTCACCTCTTGCGAGACTGCAGTGCTGCCTGCTTTGCCAGTAGAGATGGAGGATACTGGTCGAACAGGTCCTGGGCCTGGCCAATCAGAAGTTCGTATGGGAGGTCCTGGGGGATGCGGGAGAGGAGGTGGTGGACCATGGCCATGTCGCACTCTGTCTTCTTCACCTCCTTCTCTCTGTGCAACACAATCTGAGGAGGAGAGGAGAGGAGGGGTTAAAGGTTGTTTTGTTTTTTAACCCTGAAGCTGTGCACTCTGGTTAACTCTGGAATCAGATTCTACATACTAGGTATCTTCAGTGATACTAGTGAGGCAGAATGAGCGCTCAGCAGATGAAGAGTTAACCCCCCCATGCTGTGCGCTGTACTCAGCCTTGGAGGAAACATGAACTACATTCTGCTTTGTTGTTTCACACTTCAAACATAAATCTTCCTCTGCCCAGCCCCTACACACACACACACACACACAGACACACACACACAGACACACAAATCACAAAAAAACAAAACATCCTCAACTGCAAAATGTGCATAATCGTACAAACTAATCAACATGCAAAAAGTCCTATTCACACACAAATAAACATCTAACAACAGGAAGCATGCACACACAGAAAAGTAAACAATTTCCACAAACACACATGCAAACATATACTGTATGTTCCAGAAGTGAAACAACAGTTGGTGTGAGCACCCAGAGGAACACGTTTCAAAACAAGAGAAAGAAAGTCACTAATATAAAAATGCTTTTCCTTCGCTATCTTTCCTTCTTCATCAAACATCAGTCGGCAGCTCCCCTTGTCATTCTGTTTCCTGATGCAGTCCTCGTCTTGTTCCCTCTCTTTCCCCTTTTATCTCTCCCTCTGTACCCCTCTTTTACTCTCTCACTCTCATCTGTTCGTTAGAAGGTATCTAATTAACTAGTCCAGTGACTTCACAGTGCTCTGTCTCACTGTGTGCATGAGGATATGAGTTAGTGGGAGTGTGTGGCAGCATATATATATATATATATATATATATATATATATATATATATATATATATATATGTGTGAGCAATCTGGATATTACTGACAAAACAAAGTCGCTGCTTCTTGTTCATTTCCTGTTTACCTCCATGCCTTCTTACCGTAGCGGCGAGGTAGATGGGCATCAGTGGGTGTGAGGCCAGGAAGAAGTCGTAGAGTCTCATGGTGTGTTTGAAGTCTGACAGCACGTGGCCGTACCATGTGATGAGCCAGGACAGTGCGAAGATGGTTCCCACCTCCGCTCTAAAAGAAAAGGTGAATATATAAAGAGATGTAAACATAAGCAAACAGGGAAACACACAGGTAATAATTACAGATCACAGATTAACCAGGTAAGCCTAACTGAGACTAACAATCTCTTTCTCCAGCGGGTCCTGGCCAAGATAAGTGGCGGTAACAAACACAAAATATCTTACAAGAGCAGAATTAAATATAAATGCATCAATAAAATCACCAAATACTTTTTGTAGTATGAATAAGATGAAAACATATGGGCGGATTATACTGCTTTCCTATCTTCTAGGCAGCTAGTGGTTTCATCACATCACAATCCATCACAAAGCGCAAGTCTGTCTTGATTTTCATACTGTAATCGAAATGAATGAAAACCAATAGCTGCGTGAAAGGCAGAAAATCATTTTGAAAACTAATGGTGCACCCAGTGGTGTGCAGTACTATACAGTCATTCTTAGGCAGTGGGATAAAATTCTGACAAGAGAAAGAATTTTAAAAATAAATACTGGTCTCAGCAGAGAGTCTGAGATACACTGACTTCCCATATACTCGACAGTGTTTTAGTGAGAAACTTCCCAAGAAACGGCTACATTTTTTAACGGTTCAAACATGTCTTTAATAAGGTTTTCCCTTAAAAATGTATAGCCCCCAAGCTGAACCTGAGATAACCCTAATGACATCACTTTGGTTATTTTCACAGACTTGACTAAGCACCTCCAGAGGCACCGCAGACATCATACAGCATGAGTAGTGCTTCCCTTGATTCGTAAACTGATTTAAATAGGCTGACTTAATCCGAGGGTCATGAAACATTAGTTTGCAGGATTTTTCTCATGACCACAGACATTTCTAAAGAATTAGCCCCATGAATTTTTTTAGAAAAAAACAATTTATTTACCTTCACATACTGTTTATAACTGTCTTTCATACTGTCTTTCTTTGTTGTGCACAGACATAAATAGGTAGTTATTTTTGAAAGAGTCTCAAGTAAATTGGATACTCTTAGAGGTTGTTGATAAATATTAGATAGGAACATTCAGGGAGGAAGAAGGATGAGTACAAGGGGAAGGGAGGAGTGACAAGTGAAAAGAAGTAGGTGGGAGTGATGGACAGGGGGAGGGGTAAAGAGAGGGAGCAAAGGGCAGGGAGCATGTGTGATGAGAGGGACATAAAAAGAGACACAATGAAGTAGAAAGATAAAAAGGAGGCAGAGATAAGAAGGCAGGTAAGGGGAAGTGGAAGTGCTCACAAAAAAAGAGTGTTCCAAACTTTGAAGTCGGGTGTTGTTTGTTTTTCTGCAAGTGCAATGTCTTGTTTTTGTGCTTTTTCTGTTTGTGTGAGATTGTGTGTGAGCAGAAGGGTCATTTGCAAATATGGAGGTTGCCAACACAGCATCAATTATGAACAGGCAACAAGACAGCAAAGGTACTGTAGACATACACAGGCAAGCACACACACACACACACACACACACACACACACACACACACACACACACACACACACACACCCTAACATATCAAAATACCTTTGAAGACAATTCATCCCAGTATCCCAGTCCTCAATACACACCCCAACATTGAACTACAGTAATTGCTTGTATCGTAAAATGCTTTGTTGTTCTTCTTTCAATAAACTGCAAAAAGATCATGAATCATTTTTTAGCTAATGTGGTGCAAATCTTGATGGGACAGAAAAGCTACTGAAACAGCTGTTAGACCATCTGACACGAGAACTCCCCAATGAGACCACTACTGATGCATTCTCAATTGAGTTTTAATTAAAAAAAACCAAGCAGTCGACTCTTTGTTTCTCTGTGAAGCTCACAGGTAAATGTAACACTTTTATGCCCTCTAGTGGTTGTTACTTACATTACATTATGTCCAAAGTGAGTTACAAATACAAGTGCTGAATACTTTATGTTTTAAGAAATTAAACATAATAGCAACAGCACATTTTAAAACAGTACGTGTGTGTGTGTGTGTGTGTGTGTGTGTGTGTGTGTGTGTGTGTGTGTGTGTGTGTGTGTGTGTGTGTGTGTGTGCGTGTGTGTGTGTGTGTGTGTGCGTTTACCTAATCATGAAGTCATGTAGTTCTTCATCAACCTGTTCCAATATAGGCATCAGGTAGTTCAAAATGTGTTTAGTGCTGTCCATGGTAGGATCCATGAAATCCCTACAGACAGAGAAAACAGACAGAAGTTATATAAATATTACTGCTAGTTCATTTGTATTATAGTTAGTTAATTGAAACCAGAGGGAAAAAAAGTTTTGTGTTTAAAGTTAGAATTTAGAATATTTTCATTTACATAAATGTCTGTAAAGTCATTATCACCGATGAGGTACCACAATGGTGGTTGAGCCTATGGCCGAATAAAAAAAGAAAAGAGATACGACTACAGACTGCAAATCCCAAAAAAAGGAAACTAATTCGACGTCACACAGGCGACGCACTGTTTGGATCTCTGTGAAGTGACATCCTAAAACACAAATGCAATTATCGCTTATCACCAAAGAGAACGAAACGGAGATCTTCAAAAATTTTACTTAAAAAGTACAACCTGAGATGGTGATTGGACAGAGTGTCCAGCATGGCGAGGGCCATCCGCTCCCCAACTACCAGCAGCAGAGTGACGGCCACATCGTGGTAGCCTTGGTAGTAATGGAGCTGAGGGGTGCGTTTCAAAACCTCCAGTATGATGTCAGTCATCTGCTCCTGAAGCACGGCTCTCTCCGCGGCTGGCATACCTGAGGGAGAGCCAAGGATCATGAATAAATAAAAAACACACCCAAAAATAAAACCTGGAAAATGCTTGTGATTGTCATTGTAGTGAATAGTTCAACACAAGTTATCTGACCATGTCTGAAAGCTTATGTTATGCAGTTTTACACAACACGGCTCAGTGGTGGTATAAAAAGGCAAACATTTTATTTATTTTTCATTTATTTCATTCATTAAAGTCTCATTGAGATTAAAATCTATTTTCCAAGAGAGACCTGAGAATAAGAACATGTGCAGAAAACATCAAGTTTAACTTCCCAAAACATTATTTAGTTAGTTTTTCCAAAGAATGTGTTGCTTCATCCTGTCCTGAACTGACAGCCCAGTTAGATAAGACATTTTTCTCTGTTGTTTTCCCAACTTTGTGATTTTGGCTGACAACACAGGCGTCTTGTGACATAAGAATTTTCCCTGTTGCAGCTTTTACTCAGTTCATTAATTATTAAGCCTTGCCAGATATCTGCATGTTGCTCTAAGTACGGTGGTATAGTTTGATAAAAGGCACTGTGTGCAGTGCTGCTATCTTTAGAGATAAAACACCCCGCACGCACGCACGCACACGCACAACACACACACGCACAACACATACACACACACACAGACACAGACACACACACACACACACACACCTTTAGGGAACCGCTTCATGGACCTCCTGACATCCAGGACTACTTGGTTGTAGTCCTTGTGTTTCTCCCTCACATCTCGACCTACAACAGAAGAAATGTTAGTATTGTTGTTGTCAGTATCGAGGGCTTAAGGAATGAGTGCATACCTGGAAATTAGTTTTGTGCTTTTTCTTCTAGTGCCCTCGTCTCAAGGTCAATAGGTTTTTTGAATGGGTTTTTGGTTAAGTGCATGATATAAGGTCTGTGTTTATATGTCAGTAAATACACCACTTGTGAATATTGAAGCTTTTACGTGTCTTTAAAAAGGTGTTTGCTGACAAACAATAACCGGAAGTTGTGATGGGGCATTAAACGTCATCGCGCCAAACACGGAAACTCATCCGCTCACTAGTCTGCAGTTATCTTAGTGGTGGTGGTGAAGTCATGCGACCGTGGTGAAGTTTGTTTACAGACTCCAATGGAAAAATCCCATTGGCTTTTTGTTGAGGGAACCAGTGCGATGCTAACTTCCAGGTTGGCCTACAACATATGTGATCCCTGCAGCACTCCATTAGTAATAGTAACAGTATTATGTAGCATACATCAACCAAGGAAATATTAATATCAATCAATCACTAACCAGGTTTATATGGTAGATCGTACACATTAATGTTCAGCAGTTTGGGCCAGACTTTCCTCCTCAGTTCATCAGTGAGCAGCCCTCCTTTACTGGCTGCTGCTCTCCTCAGGGTTTCAATGTCCACTGGATCACTGTGCATCAAAAGTCAGAATTGGACATTGTTTAGTGTGATGCATTACTTTAAAGTCTGCTCACACAGGAAACTTTAATTTATTTTTTTTGTGTTAACAAGCCAAGTCCTCTAAAACTATTTTCTCAAAACAAGTGATAATCAGTTATTGGCTCTAAATAATATCAATTGTGTCCATTACAAACAAACTTACTTCATGTATAAAGTGTCAGTCTCTTGTTTCTAGTAATGCTGCGTATATGTATAAGAAACAAAGCAGGATATGACACTACATCACTTGTTTAATGTATGTTGATGCAGCCCAGAGCTAGCTTAAAACATAGCCGGTATAAAATTCTTATTACAGCGACAGTCAGATTCCATTCATTTGTCAATCGTTTTTTTCACTTCACGTCTGCCAGACACTGTGACACCATGATGTATGTCCACATGTCTAAGTTGAATGGACAAAGAAAACTGTTTTGCGAAACTTGAATTTACGAAATCAGCCTACTCAGTTCTGCATCAGCTTTCCTGTGCCATTTCCCCATCAAGTCCCACATGCCTCCTGACACTAATGTCTTCATGATCCTCGTCACACTATTCCACTGGGCACATGAAATCAGCTTAGCAGGGAGTGATGAAGGTCACTCTCTACAGATAGATGCATATCATCTAAAGGGAGGGGCATTCCCACCTGGGATAACACATCATGTGGCCCATTGCTCTGGTGCTAATGGAGGCAGTTTGTACAATGGAAACTCTCAAAACGTTTTAGACTTCTAGAAATACAGGCATATCAAGGCAGATTTGAAGGAAAATCTATTGTGGGGTGAGAACCTTGAATATGTGGCAACTCAGACACAAGGGTCATATTTGTAGCAAGATAGCTCATTTGTAGCAGTTTCAAACTCCTGGGAGGGAAAATGAATTAATGTCTCATCCTGGATGCCATTCAAGGAAGAAAAAGAATAAAGAAAAAGCTTCCTTAACAAGCAAACCGTTTCAGATAATTATTATTTTAACCTGATCAAAGCCTGATGGATCTCAGCCAGCTTCTGTTTCCTCCCACAATCTGGTTCTGTAAAAGAGAGACAGGGATGAGGAGGAAAAGAGAGAGAGAAAATACAGGGTGAGAGAAGAAGGGATGGGGGGAGGTGTGACAGAGGGAGAAATATTTGAGAAAGAAAAGGGCAAACAGATAAAAAGAAGGAAAGAGACACATAATAGTAGAAAAGAAAGGAGAGGGGAAAGGATGAGGGATACAAGGACATAAAGATGAGAGTGGAAGATAAAGGAGAATAGACATCGAGGGAGAAGAGAGATCACGTTGCAGTTATAAACAGAGGCTTGCAATCATATGCATTAAAAACACACATACAAAAACAGTTAATAGATTTTTTGTAATACATTAACGTTAAAGTGTCACTGCTTTATTAAACATTTGAGGTATGCCTTTTACAAGGATATTTGCAATTTTAGTAGAACATTGTTGTTTTCTGCTGAACATAATTTGCAGACAGAAAAAGGCGTTTCCTTTCCTTATTAATACCCTATTGGCTGATTCTTTTGACTAACACCATTTAGTGTCTTTCATGCCAACAATGCCATTTTAATGATCATAGTGAGTCACACATTTGAGCATAGTTAAGTGCAATGCAGTGAGCTTAGATCAAATTCAAAATAAGGCATAAGTGTTTGAATGACTTGAAGGGTTGAACCAAAATCCAGTGTTGGTTGATGAATGAAAAAGCAGATAGCAGTTTGTATGTCTGTTTATTTTTATTGTGTTGCAGTAAATAATGACATAATCATGTCCATGTTCTTCTGTCTGGCTAATTGTCCAAGTTGGATGACAGGCTGCCACGCAAGCACCACTGGCAAACAAGTTGCTAATGTTTACATTGACGAAATTGTAAACAAAAGGACAACTGACGGTTAGATGCGGGTTAGGACAACCGCGGACAACTCGTGATTCGTGTCCTGTAGTTTGTGTAAACTGGCTGAAGTTAAAGTATTAAGTTCACTGGCATTTCTCCACATCGATAGGACAGGTCAAGTTACTGTATGTAGGTTACACGTACAGTAGATCGATTTAGTTAAATATACAGACTGATTTTAATGTTAGAACTAGCTGTGTGCTCCTAGTCTGCATGTATGTCTTTATTAAACAGGTTTATGAAACACTACCTAGCTAACGATCTGTTGGTTGGTTTACCTCTCGTGACAGATCCATTCCCATTCACCCCAACTCCTGCGTTTTGTTTCTTCCTTTTGAGCCTTTTCATCCCTTTAAAAGCTGAATACCTAATGAAGAAGTATATGTCGTGTCATAGACAAATTATAGGTCCCTAAACAGGTAAAACCACTGTCGGTATTTAGCTATACGTAAACGTTTCTCTCAACAGCTGTCCCTCAAAGAATCAACCTAACGCAGATCATCCGGCTCCGCTCCAATTGGGCAGAAATAACACGTGACACGGTGCACGAATGCCATTGGCTCCCCATTGACTTGCGCCCCAAAAATGACTCGACTGGACTTTTGTAGTTCTGATATTTGAGCAATAATGGGCTCTGTTTTTTTTTATTATTATGGACAATAAATAATATTAATAGTAATATAGCATGTATTGTGTGAAGTATTGTGTGAACTACGTTTTATTGTTCTCTTTCTCGTATGAGTGTGAAGAAAATATTAAAATATATATAACAACAATGAGAAAATAACACTCTATTGAGCACTTGCTGAATCCTACATGTGGAACAAATCAAACCCTAATACCAGTTTAAAGATAGACTGCCAATATGTATATGCAATTTCAATTTTAAATTGGTTTATTTTGTATTAACTTCAAACCATTAGTATTGATTAAAGTGCAATGGTCAGAATCATAATCAGTAAAGAGTCAGTGTAAAAGTGAATAATGCACATGGCAGAGGTGGGATCTGTATTGTGAAGGTATGATTGTATTGCATTACATGCACTTACATTAAAGTTATGTAAGTAGCCATACTATTGCTGATATGTCTGTATGTAACTAATTTGATTCTGCAAATTAGTTTCCTGGATGTCGGGTCATTTTTAGGACATACAAAAAGAACACCAAGGGAACTGACTGCCCTGCGTTTTGTCTCTCAGGTCGCTCCTGGTTGCTTACAAATAGGTAACAGTAGCTAATTCAAACCCCTGCTATGCCCTGGACCCTAACAAACACATTTCACATTCAAAAACATGTAAAGACAGAAATACTCTAGATTGCAAGAAGACCAAAACTGGATTGGGTGTGATTCTTGAGGGTACACATGTTGCAAAAGTGTTTCTTCAAAGTATATAGGAGGACTAATGACTGGGTCTCTTATGGGACATGAGGACCATACTTGTCTCCCCATTCACATTTGTGCCCCTAATGCTTTACTTTATGTATTCATACTAAATCAGTTCCTCATTCATTGATTGGTGGAGTTACTGTTAGGAGTTGTCTGATAGTCTGACTTCAGGGCAATTTACAGAACCAACTAAATCTACCTTAAATAAACTGTATACATATTTAAAGTGTTCTGTTGGTTATTTAGTTAATTAATGAATGAATAATAAAACAAATAATACAAATAATAGATAATAGATAAACTATAGGTACATACACATACATGAGCTCAGGGATATTTTCCTGTAGGCTATATTAGCCTGTCAAAAGATTATATCTTTAATCTCCTATATCTTTCTTATGGCAATGTATTTCAAGATTTTACAATAATGTATATGGCCATATCACCCAGTACATTTCCGTTTTTGTGTACGGAAGTGGATCGGGAGCATCGATTGGTAGTTGTCTCGATAGGGGGATGTCAGTTGAAAACACAGACCTGGCAACCCTAATGACAGCTTGAGCTGTAGTGGTGATGAAACGCCTTAACGTAACCACCACTGGCAGGATTTGGGACTATTCATTCAGCTCTTGATGCAACCTAACGGGAGGAAACAGAGAACCAGGGGACAGCGAGTTGACCAGCAATGTCAGGCAGGTGAACAATGAGAGATTGAAGCCGCTGAAATGAGCGAAAGAGCCGAGTTAAGAGGGCCCGTAAACCGCCGGAGGAGGACGACCATCTCCGGCGGTGGAGCAGTGAAACAATCCAACGGGAGCAAGTGTCACGATGCCGGGGAGAACCCCCCACAGTATCCCGACGATAAAGCCAAAACACACGATGTGTCCGATGTGCATGCGAGTAAAAACTGGAAGGGGGACAGAGAGATGGAGAAGACAGGGCAGCAGCTCACAAACAGTCCGAGGAAACAGAGGAGTGTAGTGGAAGATTTTAACGTGAGACTGAGGTAACGTCAACCGTTGATTCTTTTATTTGTTTTAATACGTTACAAGATACAAACGGTAACGTTAACTAATGTCACAGGAACCATTTCATTGTAACATTAAAGGATTCTTCTGTTATACTTTAAAGTAACGTTATGTGTCTCATTGGTGTAAAATCTGCGTTTATTTTGTATTTTCTTTAGCTAATTGTCTTTTTAACTAGCCAGTTTTTTCAGAGCTGTTCTTTTTATTTATTTACCAGGGAAACTGTACATTAATCAACATTTAAGTTTCCACCTCATTGTAAATGTGCCAGAGTTAGCTAATGAGTTTTTTTCATTTGTAATCTCTGGACAAGTCATTACAATAGTTACCTTGTGTTCTTATACGAGACTTCAGGCAAGTACTATACAGTACAACACATGACAATACAATAAACAAATACATTCAAAAAAGTAGCAGGTATATAAACAATGAAAATCAACCTTCGATCCCTAATACAATAACGTTTTTTATATAGCACCTTTAAAAACAGTTTTAAAGGTTTACAGTTCACATGTGTTTTGACAGATAAGGCAAAGCAAAAACAGGATTTCCAGAAGTTCATATAACAACTGAAAGTCAAAGCCAATGTCCTGTAGCACTATACAGGATTAGTTACTGTATTGTGTATTGTCACCTTGCATACTTAGATTTAATATATGAGAACTTTACCTTGATGAAATACTCCTTCCATTGTCCAACACCTTTGGAATAAAAGAAAACCTTCTAACCTACATGTTAGTGGGATGTTGCTGGTATTTATTTGTTCCAAACACAAAACAAAGCAAGCTCATATAGACATTAAGCCCATACATGATACCATTCAAACAATTAACTAACATTATGAACAGAATGTGAAGAGGTAACAGTGTTGACGTTTTGTCAAAGACGTCTATGTGTTGTGTTGCAGAGATATCTTCTGAGAAGAGCAGTCTAACTGACACTTCCGCTCCGTCCAGTATGTAATACCACTTCATATTGGACCATGGATGTATTGTGCCTGACTCCCTTGTAAATATTACAGCCATGTTCCGTGCCTGTTTTATAGTTTGTTTATTGGATTACAATCAACGAGGCAGACAAGAGAAAACCACCTGCACCACCTCGCCTCGTCCTCACAGCTGCCAGGAGGCTGTTTCACTGAGTGTAGAGCTGTTGGCAGCACTGGGAAACGGCGTAGCTTCAGTTAGCAGTTAGCTCGAGTTCAGCCACAGCACCGGGGAACAGCAGACTCCCTGTTGCTGCCGTCACACAGGTCCAGCAGCCCGCTGTGACTGCAGGGCCGGGGTTTGTTCTGGCTCAAGTCTCTTCAGCCGCTGACTGAGGCTCCGTCTGACTGAGGCTGCTGCTCTCCTGGCTGTGCTGCCACCGGGAAGATGAGACGAATATGCGGGTCGTTTTATAATTTCTGTCACTTTGGATTTTGTCCAATAAACAAACTAACGTAACGTTACGCGGACTACAGCCCCCGGTTAACATTAGTGCCCCAGTGAACACAGGTGATCAGCCACACGTGAAGATTATAAGACTGCAGTGTTCTTTGACCGGCTCTTAGAGTTTCAGCAGTTTAGTTGAATTTTGTTATTCTTACCCACTGACTGACTGACAGGCATTACACAGGAGTACATGTAAATAAGTAGAAAACGATACATATGCCAAACTACTACAACTAAAATATGAACATTAGAGATTGTATGGACTCAGTTTCGAGGTGAAATACTGCCTCCTATTTCATTGGAGCATGTGGCTCGGAATTACACATTCAACCTTGATGGTGTACAACCTGCTTTGCATGTCAATGCTACACTGGGAAATAATAAGGAAATGTACAAGTCCATTTTTTACATGTAGAGCCTTTCCTTACGTGACACTTTTACTTTGTGAAAGACAGAAGGGGCTTGCTCTAAGTTTAGATACATGTTAAGAATATAGATAGTATATATATAGGTATTAGTGAGAGAAGACACAATATAGCCTGACCCTTACCCTAAACATTTTATGGTTACACACCCACCTCCCCAGATATGTCTCCACCTTTTTGAACATGCATTTCCATACGAGTGAAGCCGCCTCTATTTGTTGTTGTAAGTGTCTGGCTGGTGTTTTCCTCACATTTTTGGAGTTAAAGATATCCTAAAGGCACGAAGGTGACACGGCAACACCAGAAGGCTGCAATAAATTGATGCATATTAGAGTCATGTGTATTGTCACTTTCCTGTAACTGTGAATCAACAATGGCATGTGCTTTTGCAATCCTGTACTTGCTGACTACCTGGCTGTCTGCACGTTCCTTCTTCTGGTCTTGCGGGGCGTATGCTAGCACTCATTGAGGAACCTGCACATTTTTTCTTCTGCTGGTCTGGTCTTGCCTTGTGTGTCTTGGCAGTCATTGAGGAACTCCTCTACTCTTTAATTTTCTTTAAACGCTTATTTCCTTCCGTCCTTCCACTCAAACCACCCCTAACTTGCTCTTTTGCTTCTCCTCCATTCTGCCTTTCTCCTCTTACTTTCTTTTCTAATTCTCCCCACTTCTTACTGTATGTTCTTTACCTTCTCCTCCCCGTTCTTCTCCCTCTTGTGTTTCATCTCCACTCTGTTATCTCTCGGTCATGTATGGTTGTGTAAAATATTCTTGCCTGTAGCCAGAAAACTAGACTAGAAAATCAGAAAATGTAGGTTTGCACATACATTTGTCTTGGTGATTTGGTGCATAACAACAAAAACAGTGCAAGGATCCGAGACATCATATGGAATAGAACATTTTACAACAGAAAATATGAAGAAAAAAAGATATATCTGTTTTAAATCATGTATATCCCCACTTGGGGTTTATTCAATGTCAAAATAAACACATGACCCATCTGTGTAAAGTAAAGTAAATGCATAAAAAACCCAGTTAATAAACAGAAATACTATATTTCACAAAAATTAGAATTTGCGCTGCATATTGGGCCCTACACTGTCAAATTAATAAAAATGTGTAATTTGTGAAATAGTTTCTAACCGAGATGCTCACCTCTCACTCTAAATCACGTCTGAGCTCAACACATGAGTCACTATGAGCTGTCAGTTTGACTCATCCAGCCTCCTTCAATCAAAATACACACATAGAATCCTCAAAGTCGATCCTCTTGGTCTCTTCACAATAACATTTCTAGTCTATAAACAGACGGGAATGAATGTAAAGAGCTTGATCAGCCCTAAAATAATTGTCAATAAAACATTTGAATTTGTGTTTCCATGCAGCTGTCACGTCCTCCAGGAGTCTCTCTTAAGTTCAGCCAGTGGCTACAGCAACTACAGAGGAATCCTCAACTGGTGTGTTGTCATGCTGGTGAGTAAAACTATGTGTCCGTTCAGAACTGAAAACTTACTGCACTGTGACGTCCACACAAACCATTAGCAATGTAGACCCTGACATAGCTAAATATTACCCCTGTTGATATTGAATGTCTTGATGTTGCCTCAAATTACTGTCTGTGACCTTTTTGTACAACGACACGTGTTGTTCTACACATTATCAGAAATTAGAGCGTTGCATATCCCTCTATTTGTCTCTCACTGTCACTCTCACACAAACACGTATGGTATACCGTAGCACATTTGAGCTGCTGCACAAATGATTTTGGTCCTTGCTTTAACAAAAGCAGAATGTGTGACCGCACATGTACATACCCTCCTCAGATTTGGAGTTGGACCTGTTTTATAGTGACTTTCTGTGACACATAAAACTTGTTTGTGAGAAGTCAGATAACTTGTTTTTTATATGTTATTTCTCTTCACACTAGTAGATTCACCATAATATGGTGGCAAACCTCATGGCCCAGTTTGCCATTTCCTGTACTATCTAATTTCTACAATTTAGATTTAGAGAGTTGATTAGTTAGTAGTTTAATCTTGGTGAGTTAACTTTATTTGTTACATTTTTACTCTCATCATAAGTTGTCAGCCGTGTGTTGAGGGTGTTCTGGTTTACCTCTAGTGAATATCATAAGGATTGAAGTGACCGACACGTTGAGCACACAGCAAATATGATTATGAATATGATGCAGCGGAGGAATTGTCACCCCTCAGTTGCAGGAGTGTGATTATAGCGTGAAAAAGTATGAAGTATGTGTGAATACATACAAATATATTAAGGGTTTAATTTTAGAGTCTTCTTTGATCCATTGGTATTAAATGGTTTTATTTTAAATCCTTGGTTTTAATAAATTATAATTAACATCCCTTACATGCCTAATGGATGTTTTCTTACAGTATCTTCTCGTATCCTGTTCTAAAAAAAAAAAAACATGATCCCAAAAGATTAATCTTTCTAGCAGGGACATCATTATTTATAGCTCTGAAAGAAATACCCTGGTGTGCATGACAGTTTATGCTTGCAAATCTTAAGCTTGCTATTACAAACTGAGAAGAATAACTTGAAAGCAGCAACACACGCTGGTTTCAAAAACATGAGAGAAGCACTCTATATGACAAGAAAAAATATATATATATATATATAGGCAGGTGCTCCTGTTAAAACAAGCTATGCTACAGTACACGGATATACTACAAATGTGCAGCTACTGTTGTAGACCATGTTAAAGATGCAGTGGGAAATGTGCCAGTTTGAGAATTTACTGTGGCATTTATGTCAAAGACTCTGGGTTTGACTTTTCAAACTTATTATAAAACATGAACATATTACTTTATGTGACATCTTTAACCATATTATCCTCCCTAACCTTTGACATTCAATGTTTTTGTTGGATGCAGAATCTCACGCTCTCTGTTCAAGTTGCAATACTGAACTCAGACGTGTCGCAGTTAAATATGTCCCCTTGGGCTGCGGTCAATTCAGGACAACAGGCTGAATTCAACTGTGTGTGTCTCCAAAGGCACCCTGCAGTGCCTCTGAACATCCAGTCACTGTTAGTATTTTGATAGGTGTGGAGGATACAAATATCCATTTAGCCATAATCCTAATGAAATTGAAAAAGACATATAATATAAACAGGTGTGTGTGTGTGTGTGTGTGTGTGTGTGTGTGTGTGTGTGTGTGTGTGTGTGTGTGTGTGTGTGTGTGTGTGTCTGTGTCTGTGTCTGTGTCTGTCTGTGTCTGTGTGTCTGTGTGTGATTGTGTCCAAATCAAGCCTATTTTTGCAGTTCTGACAGGATTAATTCTATCTTTTTGAAAGTGTATATTGCTGTGACGACCACGTCCTCTACTTTGTGGTCACCAGGGACGGCTGACTGCTCGGTTCAGACAGTTTTTAGGAAGCCTGTGAAGTGGAACCACAGAGGTGTGCGTGTGCGTGTGCGTGTGCGTGTGCATGTGCGTGTGTGTAAGCTTAGTTGTGTAATTTGTCCTCAATAACCAGGACCATCATCTAAATTCCTAAAATGTCAGCTGCATCTGCACATGTTTCCAGAGATAAGCGAGAACTAGAGATGTGTTGTAACTTGATATACTTCCTTAATTGTTGCCCTCCGAATGTTGAAGCCAAGTGTTAAGAAATATTGCTAATTCAATTCATGCAAAACCTCAAATATCGGCAAAATAATAATAATCCACCAGTTGCCTTTAGAACAGCTACGCTTTTCTTTTAATTCTCTTGAAGTGCTTGTGAAGTAAGTGCACATGTCAGACCGTTCTTGTCGAATTTATTTCCAGTTGTTTGGAGGAGGAATAAAAGTGTAAGCTGCGTGCATCACAGAGGTTTTCTATTGCTGGGGAATCCATGAAGGGGGTTTGACTTAATTAGGGTGTTCATGGAAGCACTCTTGAATCTAGTTGTTCTTGGTCTACAGGTATAAACCTGCCCGTTTTTAAAGTTACTAGACACATGCAGAATGGCGCTCAAAACATCTGTTTTAGTGAACCAACAAACAAGTGTTTTAAGATGCACCTTGTTCAGTGGGCATAGATAATATAAGAAAAGGAATTCAGACAGTGAAGATATTTGACATAACCCACAATGTTGGTACTTGACGATCAGAAATCATCCCAGTATGTGGTGCAAACAATCAATACTTTATTGTTTCCACTTATGTGCAGCCTAACGGACCATATGAACAGCTTAAATGATCCCAAAGAAAGTGCATAGAAAATTAAAACTTAACAGCCAGCTGCAGATTTGTTATTACTCAGTTAGTTTCCGAGCATACCAAGGCTTTTCAAATAGGCCGATCATCAGACGATGAATGGCTAGTTTGTTTGGCTGACCTTTGACACAAGACCTCAGCCAATGGAAAATGTTTTCTGATTAAATTTTTGTTGCCACCAGTTCTCTCAGGTTAGCTTTTTCTGTGTCAGGGTCCTAAAGTTCAGCTCGCAGCTCTTTCTATTTTTAAACTGTGTCTCTCCTATCCACAAGACACTGAGATAGAGTTTAATTAGACACGTTCGTTACCAAAACTTAATCGTCTGGTTCATACAGTATCATAATTAAGTAAATATATTACAGTTTATTTAAAGGTAATATAAGTGACGTCTATAGATTGTGAATGTTGTATTACTTACAAAGATATCATTAGTGTTTTATTACTGAGGAAATTGTAAATGATTATAAAGAGAATTAGATAAGAAAAATGTGTTCGACTCAGAGTAGAAATCTCCTTATCTTTGGATGCTTAAATATGTGATTCAACAATCAAAAAGAAAGATTATAATTTTTTAATTATTCATACTGCAAGATAACATTCCTGAGTTGGAGCAAAGCAATGGATATGACTGACTATAAGGCAGATAATAGATTGCAGACAAACTTCCAAACGGCAATTACAGCTGGACATAAACGGTTCTTTAACCAGGCAGCCTGGGATCAGTTGATATAGGCTACTACTGGAGTGTCTTTGAGCAAGATGCTAAAGATGCTGCCATCTCTCAGGGTATTGCTCTGTATCTGACTTTGCACACTGACCTCTCTCTGGACAGGGACAAGAAGACACGTGTGTACAGTTGAACTTTTGCTAAATGTGATTTTGCAATGCTCTATAAATGCTCTGGACAGGCCACTGTCCCAATAATTGTGTGTTACATGATGGTCCTCTCTTGTCTATGCTGAAGGTTACTAAGGCAAAGGTTGCTTGTTTGGTCAAAAGACATAGGTCAATCCAAACCCCATTGCTGCAGAATCTTGGCAGGCTGAGGTGTAATGTGCCACATAATCACTATGACATTATTGTGTGTCATACCCCCACTGTCTCTCTGTGTTTAGTGTAGGGTTCGTTTTATTTCTGGAAGCTCAGATAACAGATGGCTGAGATAAAGCCAGGACTCGATCCTTGAACTTTAATACCTAATATAATAATAAACCTATTTTACTTGACAGTAAGTCAAGCAGCAAGGTGTGACCGTTATCAAGGTGTGATAGCAGCAGTAACATGTTGCTAGACTTGGATAGGAATCAGATCATATAGATCTGGCCGTGGAACTTTATATTGCTGGTGTCGATTTCTTTTTGTAAGTTGCTGTGCATAAAAACAGCTTTCACACAGGACAGGTGTGTTCTGTGGGCAGTGTCTCTTAACTACTTACTTGTCAGAGTTGTTTTTAAAAGTAAACATCTTGTTGAAATATGCCGACATATCATGAGCAGAGCTGTGGGCTAAGAAAATGATGACACGGATTTGTATCAGAGGGCTAGAACCTTTTTTGTCTAAACAAAGGATTCAATCAATGAATCGCCAGATGCAAAACAATGAACTATGCTCATTATCTCCTGTGTTGTCCTCTCTTTAGGGGTGCAATTATCTATTTTTATTATCGATTAATCTGACGATTATTTTCCAGATTAATCGTTTTGTCTATAACATTTCAGCAGAATAGTGAAACGTGTCCATGCCATTTTCTCAAAGTCCAAGGTGATGTTCTTGAATTGTCAGTCCGAAACTCAAAGATATTAAGTTTAATGTGATTTATAAAACGGGGAAAAGCAGGAAAACTCAGTGTTTGAAAGGCTAAAATAGGAATAATAGATGATTAACATTGTTGAATTATGATTATTGTTGTTGAGGATCGAACAATGGACTAGTTGACTAACTGTTGCAGCTCTTCCTCTCTTTCAGGGCCTGAGTAATGCACGCCTATTCTTAGAGAACATTATTAAGTGAGTATGCACCTACACACACAAACTTACATTGCTGTAATGTTCATACACAAACACGTGCTGGTGATCACTCCCACTCAATTTAACAACCTGCCATCTCCACTTCACCACTACTCCATATTTTATTACATCACATTCATTTATCACTTTTAAAGTGCATCCCTCTAAAAAAACAACAACGACAAGCGTGTTCAGTGCTACAGCACGTATAGTTAGGAGTTGTGTTTGTTTGTCTTTAAAGTTTAGAGACATAAGTGCCAGGATGCTGTGTTCAGGTATAGTCTGAACAATGATAAATGTATATTAAATTATATATAAAACAGTTTCATTACTAGCTGGCAATCCTATAGGTTTCACTCATCTCGCTCACATTGTCGAGGATCACACTGTTGTTATGAGCAAAGTGAAGTTTCTTGCCACAACCCTAACCCCACCAAATCTTTACCTGGCTGCACCAATCTTAAACCTTAAACTAAACATAACATGACCATTTCACATCTTTAATCTAAACAAGACCTTTTCTAAATGATGCCTGGTGGGATCAATAATTTCACTTCTCTTCTCTTTCATGTAGGTATGGTATCTTGGTGGATCCTATCCAAGTAGTGTCTCTCTTTTTGAAGGACCCCTATAGCTGGCCAGCAGCTTGCCTCATCATTGGTATGGAGCATTTATTTTACTGCCTTTAATGTTGTTTAAACAGATGTTAAATTACTCTCAGCCATTTGTCCTTCTGTGACCTCAGGATTGATGTCCAAGTTGAACTTAGCAAACAGGTGTGGTACCTGTATGTCCCGTGCTTAAATCAGGAAACCTTAGTCTCTATCACTGCAACACAAAGTGTTGTTGACTGTAACAACACCTGTTTTACGGCCTCTGAAATGGCTGATCTGAGACAGCATGTTATCTCAGATTTAGTATGAACTAGATGCTCAACGATAGCGTATAGAAGCATTGTCCTGTCCTGAGCTGTTATTTATTATTCACCTAAAGAAGGTTGACTCCTGACATTATCTATTTTCAGACAACAACTGGCTTTATCAAAGCAGTAAAACAAGTCAATACAAAGGTTAAGGAACATAGTTGTCCTCAACAGGGATGGGCACTGGCCTACAGGGTAACATTAGAACAATCAATCTGAATAAAATGCTGCTATGTAGAGAATATACTGGACTAGTGTAGTACCTGAAACTTGCCTGCAGACCATGTGGCTCAACTAAATCAGTATTCACTACCAGTTATCAGTTTCTCCATCTCTTTGTCTGTTAAATGGTGTTGCACTGAGTAGTAAAACAAAGTCAACCTCCTTTAATGGTTCACATCTAAGTTGCTGTAGCTGATGAGTTTGTTCTGTGTTTCAGGGTCCAATGTGTTCATCTTAGCAGCCTTGTACACAGAGAGGCGTCTGGCTGTGGTGAGGACTTACAATGATTTGTATAGAAATTGTACATGTTGTGATCCAAATTGCAACTATTGTGGACGGCGTTTTGCCTAATTCTTCAATTCAGTTTGCTTTTGTAAGCTTTGCTGATTAAATTGCTAAAATCATTGGCTCCACCTTTTGTTGCATCCTAAAGACCAAAAGGTTACGTCATAACTTTGGTCAGGGATTTTGTGGACAATATTTCTTCACTGTTTGATGAACTGTAGAGTTTATTTTAATGTATCATTCAGGGATCCCCCATCAAGGATGTTTACTTGAAAGAGGTGCATTACACATCCTCCCAGCGTCACAGCACCTCCCCTCTTTATACCTGCTCTTAACTCTGATAAGAACACCACTCCTGGTTCAGATTAGATTACATATCATCTAAAACACTTCTGACAAATTCAATATTTAATTTGTAAAAAGCACATTAGATATAGTGTTGCACAGTGAAAAAGGTGTGTTTTCTGTCTGTCTGTTTCAGTCACAGATCAAATGTTTTATAATGACGAGACACATTTCTGTTTTCCTTTCATCATTCCTAGGGTACCATTTCCCAAACGACAGGAATGATTCTTCACATTATTAACCTGACATCCATGTTGATCTTCCCTTCAGCCACTGTACTCACTTTGACCTCCATGACCCCAGGTACATACTAAATATATACACGTTAACATGGCATATTAATCATGCATAAATAAAGTATTTTGAATCAATGAATGTGTGTATTTTGAAGCTAGCACATAACAATGGTCTGCTGTATTAGAAATGTCATTTAAATCATCACTAATATACAGTATACATACATTAAAAAACTAAACAGCAATAAACTGTTTTTGATTTAGTTCCTATATAGTGTGTGTGTGCGTGCGTGCGTGCGTGCGTGCGTGCGTGCGTGCGTGCGTGCGTGCGTGCGTGCGTGCGTGCGTGCGTGCCTCCAACTCGAGGATATTTTGTCAGTTTTCATTTCCAGATCAGCCCGAAACAGAAACATTTAAATACATGGTGTGTGTCAGTGGGTGGTGTGCTCTCCCTAGGAATCTACACGGTGCTGTTTCTCAAGCTGTTCTCTTACCAAGACACCAACAGGTGGTGTCGACAAATCAGACAAGCGAAAGCCAAGAGACTAACACGATCATCCTCGTGTAAGTATATACACACACCCAATCTGTCAAAGAAATGTTATCAGGATTGTGAGGAGGCGCAGAGCAGAGGTATGAAGTGCTCCTGAGCAGGGCTCTGAACCTCAAAGTTGCTCCAGTGGAGATGCTAAATAATGGCTGAATGAAGGTTAAAAAATTAGATAAGCACACACACACACACGTCAGTGCACACTTATCAGGATTATATTGGTTTTTAAAAATGTATTATTGTGCTGATACTACCATCTAGTGGTGACGAGATGGACTGCAGCTTTTGTCTGACTCATGCACACAGACTGATCAAAGTTGTGCGTCTTGAATAGCTGTGTGTTTTAAACTATTTTAATCCTAAATGCAACGTGATGACTTTATCTCCTCGCTGTAGGACTTGAGATAAACCAACAACACACACAGAAATCTGACATGAGCTTGTGAGTGAAAGTAATTACAATCTCCATTTTTGTGTTTTTCCAGGTCCGTCTGTGGCACACTCCAATGGTTCAGCAGTTAATACTCATGTCTCCTACCCAGGCAACCTCACCCACAGAGGTAACCATGACGCCTCCATGGAGATAATCAGCACATCATGTAAGTGAAATAAAATATTTCAAAATAATCCTTAATTAATGTTTTTGTTTCTTTTCTGGTCTTTAGACATGTACTACTTTGTCTTTGCACCGACTCTCTGCTACCAGCTCAACTTCCCACGGTCACCTCGAATACGCATAAGGTTCCTGATGAGAAGACTTTTTGAAATGGTGAGAGGGAACACACACACACACACACACACACACTCACACTCACACTCACTCACTAATGTAAACTGAGATGGTGGAAGATGAATCACAAGCACGACGTAGACATGCAGGGTAACATGTTTTCATTTGGACTCTTTCTTGTAGCTTTTCTTCATGCAGCTGTTGGTGGGATTGATACAGCAGGTGTGTTGAACATTAACACGACTTCACGCAACGACAAACATTCAGAAAATATTCTCTAAAATATGTACCTGTTTAGATCCGTTTTCATCACTTGAACAATACAAAGCAATTTTCACTTGTGTCTTTCAGTGGATGGTTCCCACCATACAGAACTCAATGAAACCATTCCAGGTGTGTATACACACACACTCACACACTACTGTACTGTATATGACGATAAATGGCTCTCAGAAGATCAAGAGATCGTAGACTATAATAGGATTCTTCTAAGGGCATCACAATGAAACATTTTTATTGTGTCTTTCACAGGAAATGGACTTTTCCAGGATGGTGGAGCGCCTCCTAAAGTTAGCTGTGAGTATCATGACATACTGTAGTTACACTAGACACACATCTATGCCCTGTCATTACCTTATAATTAATCATAACCTTAAAATATTTATTAAAAATAAAAAACACCACTTTTACCACTTAATCTTGTAAATTGATCTACGAGGTTGTGATATCTGTCTCACATGTGTATTACGGCTGTATTAGAGGGTAGGTAGCAACATGGCAGCCATAGTGTGACCTTACCAACCCAGACACTTCTCCCATGATCCTCTCCTTTCCTCTCCTCATCCCCTCTTCCTCTCCCAGGTCCCTAACCATCTGATATGGTTAATATTCTTCTATTGGTTTTTCCACTCTTCCATGAACTTTGTGGCAGAGTTGTTGCAGTTTGGAGACAGAGAGTTCTACAAAGACTGGTGGTAAGTAGATGGATTATTCAATCACACACAATTACAAGTGCAAATGTGCACATACATACAGTATGCACACACACCTAAACATGTTGACCATGTTAAGGTTGTCATATTTAATCTGCATGGTCATTTGGTAGATTTGTCCTTGTGGCAAACACAGCAATTGACAAGTGGGCTGAGTCCACATCACTCAGGAATAAATGCATATTTATTGAAAATATGAAGCCATTGTTCAGAACACCCAAGTGCCTTGATGTCAACTTCTCACACTGTGCTATTTTTGTTCATTGCAGGAACTCTGAGAGTGTCACATATTTCTGGGCCAACTGGAATATACCAGTTCACAAGTGGTGTCTGAGGTGAGCATGCAAACTTACAATATTACCCTGTTTGATGTTTTGGCTTATTGTTGATTGTATAAAATAAAAGGTGTGGACTGGCATCTATTTGAGGGTATTTTCAGCCAGATTGAAGAGATTAAGATAAATGTAATTTGTCGAGTGTCTGTCTTTGTGTGTTACAGACACTTCTATAAGCCGATGTTGAGGAAGGGGGTGAACAAGTTTCTGGCTCAAACTGGCGTCTTCCTGATGTCTGCCTTCTTCCACGAGGTAAATTAAAAGGATCAAGTCTTTCTGTGGGACACGAAGCACTACTAAATACTACAAACGGTGCATTCAGAAAGTATTCAGACCTCTTTTTCACATTGTGTTATGTTGCAGCCTTACGCTAAAATCCTTTAAATTCATATTTTACCTTATCAATCTATACTCACTGTGATATTTCAGTGTTTTCTTTTTAATAAATGTTCTGAATTCTTGGGGCAATTGAGGGAAGATTGATTAGGGTAAAAAGTATTTAAGGGATTTTAGTATAATGCTATAACATTATGTGAAAAGTGAGTCTGCACTGTATCTGCTTATTCAACCTCAAAACAACTGTAATTGTTTACAGTCTGTGTATGAAATGGACAGTTCAGAAAGTAATGACAAGGACTATTGTACACTATAGTATGCAATGCAAATTCAAAATGTAATGTGATTTGAAACACTGTTTTCTGCTGAAATTTGATTTCTGAAGCTAAAACATTGTATGTAAGTTGAGTGAGCAGCTTTTCCCTCCCTACACATTTGGTCTGCGTGTGAGTTACTGTATTTCTCTCTCTTCAGTACCTGGTGAGTGTTCCTCTGAAGATGTTCAGACCGTGGGCCTTTATGGGAATGATGACTCAGGTAAGACATCTCTTTCACAAATCACTTTCTCTCCTGTGTTGCAGACAAACACACTTTGACATCTGAACCTTCATCTCTCCAGGTTCCTCTGGCTTGGTTTGTGGGTCGTTTCCTGAACGGAAACTATGGCAACGCCGCTGTTTGGATCTCACTCATCATTGGCCAGCCTGTCGCTGTGTTGATGTACGTTCATGACTACTATGTCATTCATTATGGGAATACCACATAGCGCCAAACACACACACACGTCCCCACAGTCACACGCATAAACATGTACAAGTCGAGTTGTATACACACACACCAGCCTGCAGGACAACTCAACGAGTGAATGTGGAGCAAGTTAAGGTGACTTTAATAGAAAGACCTGTCGGTGAGAAGCAGCGATAGCAGGAAAATAGTTTTTGACTTGTTGATTTTTGCACTAAAGAGAGATGAACCACAGTATGTCGGGAACTTATTCTAAGAACATGAGAAGTGTTTGCTTTAAAGCAGTATTCCACTTTATTAGGACAGACACTTTGTAGTCAGCCTCCTGTACAGTATTAGCAAACCTCGGGACTCGCAGTCACTACTTGCTCTTGATGTCTGTTGCCAGCATTGGACGTTTTAAAGTGAAACTTGGATCTCTGTTATTGGAAATTTATCCTTCACTGTTAAATTTGGTAAAAGTATGATTTTTATCTAAACAAAAGTAAATATGTGGTGCTAAGGCGGTCGATGATTCATGAGCTCTAACAAATTTTAGATGCAATTTCTTGAACATTAAAAGCATTTCACTGCATTTAAAGTGGAAACATTGCTTGTAAGCGAGCACTCCTCGTGTTTTGGAAAATGCGCACACTTTTGTGCACAAGAAATGTGAACCACTGCAGAGTGAGAACAAGCCAGAAGAGGATCCTGCCTCCACGGAGCGGATATGAAAATGTTGTTTCTATATAAGTCGCTTATTTTTTTTTCTTGTATCCAAAGACAACTGAGAAATGATGAAGCCAGAAACGGTTTGTTGCTACAAGCCAAGGCTTAAAACTATTGCAATTTAGGAAATAAATGTTTTTATTTTCCTTTTTTAAATTCTGTATCCCTCTATTTTTGATGCAGTGCAGTTGTTGAGTTTTACAACATTTATAATAAAATGATTTGTTTAACAAGAATAATTAAAGGCAGGAAACGGAAGGATTAAGCTAAAAAGTGAAGGAGAAACTGTAAAAGGATGTTTTTGTGACTTTGTTTGTACGGTCGTGGACGTCCAGGCAGCCTCTCAACTCCAAACAACATCAATGCAAGCTCTTAGTGTAACAGTACATGCTACAGGTGTGTTATGTCTTGGCTTTAGTGTCTCTTTTGTTTTACCTTTGACTTGTCGGAGGGTTTATTTATACTTTGTATAATTGTATGTGTTGGTACAACACTTTTGTTGTGCTAAATTATTATTTGTTGCATTTTATTTTAAATCAATGATTTAAAGCAGTAGTTGATTTACTGATTTCAACCAATCAATGTTTTGCACTTTAAAGAGATGCATGCTGTTGACTAAAGCAATAGATTTCTACAAATGTATTCCTTAAGTTATATCAATTGTGTAAGGAAAATATGTTTTGTTAAAATAATTTCTATGTTTTGTAATTTGCTTGTTGACATTTTGTTGTCGTATAAAAGTGGCTCAATCTTAGTTTGTTTCAAAGTAAAACAGTGGTAATAATGAGCTTTCTCATGCAACAAGAGTATTTCTTGGTTCGACCTGATCTAAAAGTTGCCAACGTGGATAATGCCATATAATAGTTAGATGTTGTTAATTTTCTTTGTTTTAATCCAAATACACAGTGAAAGTTGACCGATCATGATAAATCAAAGCCAAAGTTTTTCCCTTTTTGTTTGTCCCCTTTTCTTTCCTTATTGATCAAAATTCAGGGAAAACACTTGTTAACTTATAATACCAGTTATCGAAACTGCTGTGTGTTGGCATTCCTTATTGAAATTTCTAAGTGCCTGCTGTGAAAGCTTAAACTCAAAATGAAATATACCAATTGTTTAACATCAAAAAGACGGAGGCCAAATAAACATTAACCTTATTCTATGTATCTAATAGACTTGATGCACTTATATAAATTAAAATGTAAACTATTTGGGAACTGAACACTTACCACACATAGTTTAAATAACTGTAAATGCAACCTAACACTAGTAAGACACTTTAAGTAGTATTATGTTTTGAAGAAAACAAGATGTTACTTTGGTGGGCCGTTTTCATGGATTGACCTAATCATGTTTTTGGTATTTCAGCGCACAAACAGTATCTTTAATATCTATTAGTCTGACCCACTTTTTCAAACAATTGTGACCCAGTTAAAAATCTGTGTGAACTTTTTAAACTGAACAGCGGTGAGTGCATGACATTTGTTCAATCTTTATTCTTTATATAGAGGGAAAATCTTATGTTTAAAATGTGTTAACTAGCACATGTAGCAACAATGTTATGAGCACTATTTTGTCAACTGTTTAATCTCAATGCCAAGAGCTGCTGTCGAGGCAAAATACAAAATGCATGTTTCATTGCATTCTCTCTTTAGTTGGGTGGAAATACTAAAACACTAAACAATGGAATTACTCATCAGTAGGAAAATACTGTCAACATTCAAAAGTGCGAATAGAAATTTAGGACAAATTAATATTTTTCTTATTTGTTAAAATGATAATTCTTTCTCCTGTGAAAAACGTTTTGTTTACAAGTTGTTTACTTTGAATTCTGCCTTGTTTTGTTTTTGTGAGATCTCTTGAAACGGGGGAACTATAAAGTGACAGGATGCTGACCTGAGTGTAACATCACCACAGCTTGAGATGGGACTAACACAATTCTTCTGAGAATGTTTTGCATCTCGCAGCTCAATTTCTTATGTTAATTGTTTTTCACCGAGCACTTCCTGTTTCACATTATTACTGCACTGAGTCCGCTCTTGGAATATGAGTTGAAAATGATTAAGATGCTTCTTTAAGTTTAACTGTCTTTAGTTGTTTAATGCAACATGTAGTAAAATGAATGTATTACTGATCTGTTCATACTGTACACAGAAATCCAAAGTGAAACAAAGATTATATGTTTTTGGGAATGCAAATCATTTTCATAGCCTTTCACTTGCAATTATGTGTGTCATTTGATAAAGATTATTTATATTTGATGAGTGGACTCGTCCGTTTTTGTTTGTATTATAAAAAATAAATAAAAATAAGGCTTCATTTTATTAACAGGTAACAGTGGAGTATTATGTATTTCCTAGTTATTTGCCAGCACATAGCTGCTGTAGAATGTATTGTTTTCTAAACTATTGTCTATTGTAAGAAAAAAAAGTATTAATCGATGTGGGTCCCTATATTAATTTATATACTATAGATACTTTCATCTTTAAACCACTACAGTCTGCATTGAAAACTGAGGACAGATGAGTCAATAAAAAAAACTGCATTGTGCAGAGAGCAACACAAGACGCCACTCAATTCATAGTTCCAAAATTACAATATTGCAAAGTTTTAAAGTTCATCACATGTCTACAAACAGAAAAATCTTACAGCGAAACTCCACATCAGCTCTGGGAACAGTGCAGGGTGAGAATCTCTACTGCTGCAAGAAACAAACAAACGGAAGAGTGTCAGATAAAACTAATACATCTATCCACATTTTAAAACACTTATTTGAGTGTGTGAGTGTGTGTGTGTGTGTGTGTGTGTGTGTGTGTGTCACCTTGGCTTTCTGGTTCTGGACAGGCAGGTAGAGTTTAAACTCTGCAGGGAGCTCGTCCTCAGAGTACAGTCTGTCTGAGAAATACACTCTCCTTATTCGACAGTTAGCATGGATCTGAGAGGAAAATAGTTTAGACATGAGCAAAAGAAAGTCTTACACATTCACTGCAGAGCTTCGACAGTCACACTAGTGCAAGTAGCATCTGGATAAAGCTTGTCCGTTTCTGTGCACTAACCTGTACACGCAGCGTCTCGATGTAATTGGTCCCATAAGCCCTCCTGGTGAAGTCCGACAGGTTGAACTGAATCTGGTTCCAGCCGTCATCCAGCCTCATGGGCATAGTGCAGATAAACGGCTTCACGCGTGTCGTGCTTTGATAGTTACTGGCCCGAAACCGCCGGCGAACATTTTTATCATCTAACACCTGAAAGTTGTAAAAGATGGGGAGAAAATAAGTGACCATGAATCCTAACACCCATATACTGTAAGATACTGTAAAGACATGGAAGTGGTCCGTATCTGCAGGAATGTCTACCCTACCTGGACTTCAAAGGTGAAATACTTCTTGAGATTTTTGATGATCATAACGAGAAAAGGAAGCTTGATGCCCAATGTCTTCTTGGGGTCTGCAGGACATGTTATATATGTAGTACTGTAGAAAAAGAAAGAAAGAAAAAGGGCGATTAATGAAGATGACAAGTGCTTCAATGATTTGAACGGAACTAAAGAATCCATTAAAACAGGCACAAACTCACCTGACGTTTGTTCCCTCGACCTCCAACACCAGTGAGTGGATGTCATTGTCTGTGATTCTCTTGATGTGACCATTCCTCACCTGTGAACACAAATAAATTTTGCTTTTCTTTAGGTGTGTGTGGAGAAATCAAGCGGCATCTCATTGGATAAGGGGCGATGTCACCATCATTCGACTTCACAGATATTAGTTTATTGGTGGATGTGTCGGACAAGAAATAACAAGAAATAGCAGTAGAGACATGCCAAATATATGTTTGAGATAATTGTTACTAAGTACATTTACTTAAGTACAAATTTGAGTTACCGGTACTTATACTATACTTTTATTTTACCTAACACTTATACTTCACTCAATTTCAGAGGCAAATATTGTACTTTTTATTCCCCTTCATTTGTCTGACTGCCTTAGTTTCTTTTTAGGAGGTCATTCGAAATAGTGTCACAGTTACAAAACGTTAGTTTGTCAACCTCAGAATTTGTTTATTTTCCGACGGATATATCTTGAACTCTAAAACACACATTTTAGAAATCTTTATCAAAATTATGTTACAAATTACTATCAGGTAGTCATATTAACTAATCTCTCAAACATTAACGTTGGTATTGGCCTCTTAAATCCTGTGATTAGTCGGGCTATAGCTATAGTATATATAGTTGGAGCAGTCAGTCAGGATAATGAAGTCAGTGAATATTGTCAGGACCTTTAACATCTTCAAAGTGTTGTAAATTAGCTTTGTCTTAAACAAATGATATCCTCCTCTGTTATTATTCCTAACTGTTGCTTGGCAACAGCGCCTTTCGGCCTACCTTGTATCCTGCAATAGTTACATTTAACAACCAGTGACAAATGGGGGGTTTCTAAATTGAAAGATGTGTTTTAATTAACAGCATCAATGTAATACAAATGTCCATACGTTATCAGCCCCACAAGACCCAATGAACAATGATCAAAACAATGAACCATTACTGTAACCTGTGTTTAGTTTCAAAATATCCACAACGGAAATATCAACTGGGAAGAAACTTGACAGCTTTGTTAAGAGCTGGAGAAATAACGTAAACTAACTTTATAAAGGAGTTTAACCTAACGTTAGTTATTTGCTGCAGCAGATTAGCCCAAATAATCAAATACACAATGTAACGGTAACTAACACAAGCTCAAACAGTTGTTTGACACTGTATCCAAAACTCATGCTGCAACAGAGATGAGTTTTAATATTATCAATGGTTGAGACACACATAACGCTAACGATAGTTAGCTTTAGCACGGCTAACGTTAGCTAAGGTAGCTAGACTCGGTTTATAGCATTCAGTCTAAATATCTACTCACCTTCTTATCCCATATCTGAAGTGGTTTACTGCCGATGCTGTATAAAATAGACAGGAATCCACTTTGAAACGTGTTTTTAAACATCTTCTTTGAGCTTAGTACACAGTTGTTTTGCACATGTGTTTACGTACACTAATTAAAACTGTTGCTAGCTAACAAGTTTACGTTTGTTTACAGATTTGGTTTCCGTCCCCAACGCAACTGGTTCCGTGCGGTACAAAATAACCCGTTCCGCTGCCAAAATTAAAACGTTTTGTAAAATCAGACTCGTCGTGGATTGTGATGTGTCCACACGTCTCTCCTTGGGACGTGTAAAAATAAAGAAGAGTTTACCTCTTCATAATGTTGGTGTTGCTAGGGAACATAAGGTCTTGGCGTTGTTCACGTCGGTTCTTAAATGGTGACGCAACTCGGTCGCCGTGGCAACAAAAGGTCTGACCAATGCATTCTGTTGGTCTGCTTTATTCAACCACATATATATATATAATATTAATATACATTTATATATAGCCTATAACAATCCTAATGTTATGTGAAATTTATGTTGTATATCAACATTATCTACTCTGTATTTTGATGCTTTGGCAAAACTCTTTCATGCTAATAAAGCCCCTTTGGACTTAATTGAATTGACAGTTTAATATCTATATATTCAACATATTTAAACTACATTTGTTATTACAAGTTATTGCTACATTGGATACATTAATGTAAAAACAGGATTTTACTGTTGTAGTTGGTTGAGGTGGAACTAATATTTTACTATTTTATTATTGTACTGCATGTTTGAACTAATTATTTTCATTAAGGATTAATCTGATGAATGACTTTAAGATTATCAAAAAAGTTGCTCTTATAGTGAAACTCTGCATATGGTTTTGTGCAAAAATCTTTATTTGTGAAGCTCTCAGATAATTGTAGTGGAGAAAAATTGATATTATTTCCCTCTGAAATGTAGTGGAGTAGAAGTATAAAGTAGCATTAAGGAAACTCATGTAAATATTAATTAATGGTCTGCTATATTCAATATATTTAACCTATATTTATATTAAGTTATTGTTGATTCAAACTCACATCTTTAACATGAGCCCACGATGTAAATATTCATTTTGCGCTTGGTGGTATGGAAAATGAATCACAATAATTACTATTAATAAGCTATTTCCGCATTTGTTTTTTATATTAGGGTATAATGATATGACAATACACAAAATACTCAAAATGTCAAAAAAGCACTTTAATGTTCATCTAATTTTCTAAATATCCTTGAAGTTTTTTCAGGTGTCCTTTTGAAATAATAATAAATAAATAATAATAATAATAATAAATAATATATATAGTACATTTATTTTGAGTTTTTTTATCCCAATATTTACTTTTCATTTTTCAAGTCTTGAAGATATATAAGCTTTATTTTTCCTAAATGAAGATGCATTATAAAAAAAAAAAATCACCATTTGAATATTTGCATTGTTTGGGTAATAATAATAATACCGGTAATAATAATGATAATAATAATAATAATAATAATAATAATAATAATAATAATAATAATAATAATAATAATAATAATAATAATAATAATAATAATAATAATACATTAGATTTGTATAGCGCTTTTCTAAAAACTCAAAGACGTTTTTGGAGTGCCACTTTAATTAAAAAATACAATAATAGCAACAGTCTCTAGATATAGACTTCTTACACACAACTATATTTCAGCACTCCTTTCACCCACTAAATCCCACTAAAGTGTCAAGTGGGACATCCTTCCTCTGTCTACAGCACTTTAAACAAGCCGGGCCGGGATGCATCTGACAATGATTTCAAATATTTGAACAAGCCAAGAAACATTCAATCAAACATTAACCAGGACCTTTGCAAAATGACATCACCAGCAATGGGTAACATAAATCAAAAGTCCCTTATTAGTTTCATATGAAGGGAAGATTAATTTACTCAGTAGTAATCAGGCCAGGTCTGTTTATGGATGGATTATTTAATGGGCCGACCGGGCACAGACCCAAGGGCCCAAAGTGTCAGGAGCCTTCAACTACATAAAACAACTACAAAGAGATACAAATAATACTACAAACAGACAAAATAAAGAAGCAAAACTGCTATAAAGAGACACAGAGACACACAAAGAGACACAAAGCAACCAAAAAGAGACACAAAGCAACTACAAAGAGACACAAAATGACCACAAGCGGAATCCAAACGACTACAGAAAGAGGAAAAAACAACCACAGACAAAAAAACAACAAAAAAAACTACAAAGAGAAACAAAATGACTACATAGAGACCCTAAACAACAACAAAAAGAAGCAAAACTCTATGTGTCCTTCTCCAGTAGTAGTGTTGCTAGAGCTTTTTGCATGTCTGTGCCCAGGTTTTATATTGCCTTATAAACCGCCCTTGGGTCTGTGCTACAGCAGTTTGTTTGATATTTTGACATGTACTGTACACAGCAGCACATACATGCACCTGGATATAGATAAAAAACACACATAAACACACACTCTGGAGTGGTGCCGATCCATCTGTTTATACCGCTGCGGTTTATGAGGTGTTGCTTCACTCTTCACTTCTTTTGTTAAAAGACCTCCTCTCTCTACATGTTCTCTATTCCTTAGAAGTGTGTGATTAAATGTAATTAAACTGGTTCATAGGCAGGCAGCTTTCTAAAACCATCTAGAGAAACAGTTTAGATTTCTTTGTCTGTTTCTTCAGTGTGGGACCACCCCGAAAGCTTTAAATAAACTTTTCTGAAAACCTACATGAATTAAATAGTCCATTCCGATCTTTCTATCTTTTTTGTCTACTAGTCATCTGATCTACTGTCATTGCACATCCTATTTTCCCCAATCCCACCAGCAGTTAACATTTGAAATGCATACAATTGCCATTGTGTCCATTAATGTACACTGTACAGTCTTAGTACACTCAAACCATAATGAGAAAGTGAAAACATGCTTTTTGAATTTTTTGCAAACTTATTGAAAAGCCAAAACTAAAATCTCTCATTTGCATCAGTATCAGCATCAGACCCTTAATTCAGTACTTTGTAGAAGACCCTTTAGCAGCAATTACATCCTTGAATCTTCTTGGGTAAGTCTCTGCTTTGCACATGTGGATTTGGGATGTTTATTCCATTCTTCCTGGCAGATCCTCTCAACATACTCTAAGAAAAGTTCTGATTGTTCCAAACTCCTTCCGTTTCACAATTATTGAAACCACTGTTATCATGGGAACACTGAAAGCTTTAGAAATGGGACCCTTGCCTTGATCTAAGCCTCGCCACAATTGTATCACAGTGGTCTACATAGAGTTCCTAGGACTTGATGGTATAGTTGTTGTCCTGATATGCAGTGTGAATTGTGGGAAATTATATACAGGTGCATGTCTTTCTAAACTACTGTATGTCCAATCAATTCAATTAGCCACAGGTGGACTCCAATCATGTTCTAGACCCATTTCAAGGATACTTTGAACAGACAGGATGCACCTAACCACAATTTGAAGCGCCACAGCAAAGGGTATGAACACTAATGTGAATTTATTTTTGAATACATTTGAAAATCATATTTTCACTTTGGCATTATGGGTAACGGAGTATAGATTGATTTGAAGAAATATCAATTTTATCCATGTAAAATGACACCAAACACAATAAATACTTTCTGAAGCGACTGCACATTCTATACATGTATATACTGTATACCCGCCTGCACCTACTCGTTGACTTGACTTTTTGCCTATTTACTTTGTTGCTTGTTTTGACTTCTTTACCTCTTGCCAACCCATCCCTGTCTCAAAAAACAAATAAACTTTGATTTTGATAAAGCTTCCTTGTCTGTGAATCATCCTCTTGGGTCCAAATCTTGTTTTATATCTCTATTTTAAATACTCAAAAAGAGACCGAGGAAGAAAAAGGTACTGGGATAAAACAGGGATACAGAGGGAGAGTAGATAAAAGGGAGTGGAAAGAGATAGAAAGAAAGATGGAGAGGTGGAAGAAGATGAGGATAGAGTTCATTTAGAGAAGGGGAAGACTCTTCCCTAACTTGTGTTTATTACTGCATTGCACCGCTGTGGGACAAGGGGACGACATGAGAAAGAGACGAGGAGGAGGTCCAGCTGCCTGAGGAATCGTCCTACCCAGAGAAGTTCACATCCCAATTCACTCTCTTCTGTCTACGAACTGGCTACATAGGGCTTGTGAATAAAGTAGAAGTGTTACATCAAAACGTTAAGAAGTTGTGGGTGGATCTACTGGACAAGGATTTTTTCACTCTTTTTTTGTCTTCACAAGGTATGTTTCGGAAACATATTTTCTTACCTGTTTAGTGATCATTTAAACTTTGTTTTAATTTAAATGCTGCATTTGAACTAATTTTCTATAAGGGACTGGATGCCTTGAACCCAAGAGTCCCTCTCTAAAAAACAAAATCTGTATAATATTTCAAGGAAACAACACCCTTTTCTCACAGCAGTGCTTCTGTCACCTATAGGTTACGTGCAGCTCTTTCATTTTTGATGGGACATTATGTGAAAACAGAAGCTTATAATAGGTTCTGTCTAAAACTGCGGGGATTTACTGATTTAAGGTTTAGATTTAAAAAAGATTTGGAGTTTTGACTTGATGTTATCTAATCTTAGCACTTAATATGTGTTGGCTGCTATGTAACAAGAATCTGCACAAATCTTTTATTGTACATGGCCGAATCAGGAACCAGATAGCGGAATGCAGCTACATCATTTAATCCAGGCCCTCTGCCATATTTTACTCGACTGTCTATATGATGATGAAGAGAGTAAAGACCTTCCTCGGCAGGACGTGTTAACAGATGCTCATCCATCTTTGGTATTTATAAGGAAAGGAAAGACATTTTGTGGGTCTGTCATATAACACTTTAAACAGGGAAATCCATTTGATGATTTTCCTTGTTTTTGGTGTAAAAAGAAGTTATCAAGTCACTCAGGTTAGGGTTAGGGTTAGGGTTAGGGTTTTCTTCATTTAAATTAATATTTCTTATATTTGAGATTAAGTAGTACTCATTTCACTATGGTAGTCAACCATATTTTATCATCATTGACATGAAGGGTTAGCTGCTAATAATGATTCCCTGTAATTAAATATCCAAAACATGCCAACACAACTTGACTGAGACCGAAAAGTTGTGTTTGATGTGAAGAAGAAACTATGAAACTTATTGTAGATGTACTGTGTACTGCGTGTGTCTCTCCATTTCTGTCTTACATATACTTTACGTAAGAGCTGAACACACTTCAGCTAGAAATGTTTTGCAGCTATAACAAGAATAGAAAGCCAAGAAGATTCTTATATGACATGTCAACAGATGACAACTGAGCAAACTCCTGCTGATGAAGACCATGTAATAAGTATGAAATCCCAGAGAAAAAGTTCTTGACTTGTGAAGGTTTTGTCAAATTACTGTACAACTTATTTGGGCATTACATCTTGAAAGTTACAGAACAAATTTAGAGACACATTTCAACGTGAATGTCCTTATTAGTAGCTTCCAAATTCAGATTCAAGTCGTATTTTCCACCATTTTATCTCTTCTCACTTTCTCGCAGCCAAACCAGAGTTTCTTTAAAACTATTGGTCTATTTTTAGCTCAATGTATAGTTAAATCTACCTTAAACCTCAATAAAGTGAACAGCATCTGTTCGTTGAGGATTTTAAAGACTTCCCTCCTTAAACAGGATGTGTCACATTCATCAAATGAATAGGACTTCTTCAATACAGATGTAAACCTCGTGTTCAACACAGCATGTGTCAGCAGTGTGTTAAATAGCAGCATACACTGACATGGTTCATATTAATACTGTACACTGTGTTAAAAGTAACACGCAAGGTCACGTACTTAACTTTGTTGAAAGTGTCACATCCTTTTAGAGCGCATAAGAAGATGGATTCGGATCGCTGCAGTGCGAGAGGACGTTGTTTATAAAATGAGGATTTCTGAAGTCTCTCTCTCTGGATTAACTTCTGCTGATGTTGACCACTTTTCATCCGTAGGAGTCATTACTCTTTCTTTTAGTTTTTAGTACGTGTGTCTGCTCACTTAGCTGGAATATGTTGAGTTGTTTTAAGACCATTGGAGCAAACTGCTTTAAACTTTAAACTTGAGCTGTTTAAGTTTATTTATAATACAGTATCTACGACTGACTCCAGGGTATAAGGTTGAGGCGTCTGTCTCCTACAAACATTATGGGAGTTCCTGTCATTAGTTTAAATTCCTGCTGGGAGATGGTTTAAAAGTAGACAGCAACAGCAAGTTGGAAACAACTTAACATGCTTTTACTGTTTACATTATATACAAATGAGTCTGGGAGAATGATCAAGTTTATTCTCACTATAACAAAGACCCATCATTTGCAAAAATCCTTTCATAACGACTTGTATATCTGCCAATCCAGAAAAGATAATAATGACATCAAAGTAGATCAACTCAGTAAACACAACACACAATTGCTTTGTATGCAGATGATGTAATAGTATTCTTAAAGAACCCTAACTTCATTGTTTCTTAGTGTAAAAGAAATAGCAGGTTCCTCTCAGAATAAATCAGAAAGTGTTTTGCACATATGCTTCTTTGTAATTATATGAACAGTACATGCATGGTTTGACAAAACAAACTTTTTTTCTTGAGCTTACATCTGTACCACACAGTCTTTATCAATGGTTTGAGTTTGCATAGTACAGAGACACATCTGTTAACATGAGCTCAGTAGACCCAAAGCATATTAGGTTTTCTCCTGGCACCTTCACAGACACCTAGGTTAGACTTAGCTTATAGTCTGTGTGATATGGTTAAAACAAACACATTGAGTTTGGATTGTTTTGTCTAACTACTATTTCAAAGGTCAAGAATGACTTTTTATGCTTAATATATACTGTACATGGACATAGAAATGTTACATTTTTAGCCTGTTTACTAAAACTAGATAGCAAAACTCAGGTATACCTAAAAACTATGTTACTTACTACCCGTTTTGAAAATAACTTAAAAGCTCTTACTGCTACTAATATCATTACTATCACTGTATTTTACTTAACAGATATATATAATATGATGCATATATAAAAGCCACCTCATGCAGCCTTGTGTTTCCAATTCTACACATAGCAGGTGTAATGTTGCGTTGTTATGCACAAGACCAATGTGTTCTTTTGTCTTGCTCCTTCTTCACTTCACCTGCCACTCAGACACCATCCTGCCATTCATTTATCCTTTTAAACCAATGGAGAGTCTTCTCACTAACCTCAGCTCCACCTCCACCACTGAGCCCCTCCTGCCCCTCTTGACCCCTGACCCAACAAACTGCAGTGCCTGGGACCAGCGGTGGGGGGCACCATACCTACACAGGTTAGCCCACCTGGATGTGCAGCTCTACCAAGACTTTTACGCTGTGTGGGTCTCTCTCATGGTAAGACCAGATACTGTGAAGGGATCATGACAAATCCACTTTTTTCTATAAGATTGTGACATTTCAGGTGAAAGTTTCAAATAAGCCCAGGGGCCCCTTCTTGCACTGTATATTATTTGTTATTTTGGATATGTTTGTGTATTTTAAATGTGTGCAAATAAACTTAAATTTAAACTTAAATGTACTTTTCAAACTAGATTTTTGTAAAAAGAAATACGTAAATGAAGGAATTCCTCAAATAATAAAATGTTTTATATATCACAGCTACCGTGCCTGTTCTGACTCTGTACGGCCGTTCAACCAAATGAAACATCCACAGTTGCTTTCTAGAGAACTGACCCTCCATTCCTCCCTGCTGCAGGTGTTTAACGGTCTGATGCTCGTGGTCGGTTTGGTCCTCAACAGTCTGGCTCTCTATGTCTTCTGTGGGGCCTCCACCCACTCCTCAGCCTCTGTGGTTTACACTATAAACCTCGCTGTAGCTGACCTGCTGGTAGCGCTGTCGTTACCTGCTCGCATCGCTCTGTACCACAGTGGAGGGAGCTGTGTGGCCTGCTCTTACGTTCACACTTTCAGCTACTTTGTCAACATGTACTGTAGTATTCTGTTTCTGACCAGGTGGGTGGGTCACTCCTTCATACAACATTTAAAATGAAAAGACGCTGTTAGCAAAAACCTTTTGTCTGAGTCTCCCCTTCGTCTCAGTATCTGTATAGATCGGTACCTCGCTGTCGTCCATGCATCCAGCACTCTCCATCGATGCAGGACTCCAGGAACAGCCAGGTGTGTCAGCGGCACAGTTTGGTTCGTTGCAGTTGTGGTCACCTATTCTTTCCAGGTGAAAACACATGCACTACAAACACTATACATACAGATACATACATAGATCTTTAAACCGTGGATTAAACAGAATATATGTAACATCCAGTCTCCTTAAATAGAGGGATAAAGCTAAAAGAATGGGTGGACTTCTTTCATCTCCCCCTTTCTCTTCCAGACAAAATTTGATAAAAGGAAGATAAGATTTCTGTTTAAGTCTCTTATGCTGCCCTTTAATCTTTCTCCCATGTTTGTGTTGATGAAGACATGCCCTTATCTGATCTCCTCCCCCATCACCCTTCTCGTCTTCTTTTGCAAATTACACAAATAACTTGTATAAACGGTCGTTTTTTTGGAAATCTCTCAAATCCAGTGATCACTTGTCAATCACAGAGTGCAGAATGAGATATAACTTCTATACATTTTCTGTTAGAAACGTTTGAGCTTCTGTTCTTGGCACTTACGTTGTTATCTAAACTGATAAGTGCTCATGCCAACTTCACATTTATTCAGTCTAACATTCGAAACGGTGTTTGTGTCACTGGAAATGTACACTGCATCACTTGAGCTGAGGGTTTTTCAAGGAAATTTGATACGATAGGCAGACCCTGCCATGTCCATCCATGGCTTTAACAGTATAAACTTGTCACTAAGACGTATTTATGACGTAAAACATTTGCAGAGCTTGTTGGAAACAGTGGTACATTGACTGGGAGGAGGTGCAGCCTCGGAAGCCCACTTCAGGCCCAAACATTCCCCACTAAATGGGTCACCATGTGTTTGTGAAGCTTTGAATTGGTGAGAGCAGTGGGTCCCAACCTGTGGGTTGGCACCCCAAAAAGGGTCCCAAGATAAATCTAAAGGGGGGTCATAATAGGATTTGAGGAACAAGAAAGAAAAAATATGCCTGTTGAAAAAAAAAATGTTCTTGTGAAATACTGGATACTTTTACCTCTTAAGACTTTTACACAGCCTTCAGATTAAACGATCAAGAGGAAAAAATCCTTACTATGTACATGCTATGGCTCACTTATTTTAAGGCCTTTTCTTAATGGTTTTTGTTGTAATTATTTATATAACTATATTGTTTTATATTTTGTGTATGTTTAATATTTGTTTCTACTGTAAAGCACTCTTCTCTCTCCTGTTCTCCACAGACCACAGCGTTGGAGTTCAGCTCCTCCTGTGTGCTCCTCCCTGCCCTCTTCTACCTCACCATCCTGGAGTTCCTGCTCCCCCTGCTGGCCGTGGTGGGCTTTACTCTGCGTGTTGCCTGTTTTCTGTCCTCCAGCCACGGCCTGATGCCCCAGCAGAGCAGGGCGAGGAGGGCACGTGCTGTCAGGCTGCTGGCCACCGTCCTGGTGGTCTTCACTATTTGCTTCACGCCATTCCACGTCCGGCAGGTGCTGGTTTACTTCCGGGTCAAAGTTGGAGGGGAGGGTCTAGGGCAGGGGGCGGGGCATGTACTTGCCTATCACATCACAGTTACCCTGAGCAGCCTGAACAGCTGCCTGGATCCAGTTGTTTACTGCTTTGTGACGGACAGCTTCAAAAGAGTGTGGGGGACGAGGAGGAGGGGAGCGAGGGAGGGGGGCGGGGAGGCGGGGCACACAAGTGGGGGAGAAGGGGAGGGGAATTCAGTGAATAAATGTCCGGGTACGGCACTGGCATTAGCTCACAGCGTGGTCACACTCACCTTCACCAGCTCGCCCCTCTCTGCTGCCAACATGGAACAGTCCACTTGAAGGCAGGTGTTGACCCCTGTGAGTGGAACAGTCCAGAGAGACACCTTGATAGGAAGACTTGACAACAGTGATAGATAAAAAGAGAAAGATTCAGAGGCTAAAAAAGAACAAAATTAATTATCAAAGAAAGATGTCGAAAAAAACAGAAATGAAAAAGATTGTTGCAAATTTCTATTTAGGATGAACAAAACAAACTATGTCTAAGTGTTGCAACACTTCAGTGGCTTCCCCCCTCCATCCATCCCTTTATCTCTGCATGTACTCGTCTTTTCGTCCTCCTGACCTTACTTGGATGTTGTCCTGAGACTAGTGAGAACAAATACTGGACCACACATGGGATGCTTTAGCTGTGAAACCAATGACCACACGCTGCATGAAACTGTGATGCTGAAAACAGAAGCAAATGTCCCTGAGACAGGATTAAAACACAGTGGATTATTATGAAACTATAGAGTATATAGTTGATGTTTGGCCACTTTATTAGGCACACCTTTAAAATCTAATGTAATCCAATACAGCAGCTCATGTGTAAATTCTACTTTTACAAAGACTGGACTAAATATAATGCCGTTCAGTACAAGACAAACTCAGTAATAAACATAAAGTGGATCATTCACTTGAATTAAAGCTGGGACCTTTGTTTCAAGTTATACTCCCCTCTCTCTACCTACATTTCATCTCTGTTCTCATCTTCACCCTTAATTGTCCAATAAAGGCTAACGCAACAAATCGCAACATTTGGTGTTAAACAAGTAATGTGGCCAAATTATGAGCTTCTAAATAGAAAGACCCCATTATGTACTGTACTGTCTTACCATATCTGACCCTTAGTTTGACTAGCGTTGCTGTTTAGAGCCAAAGCAAAGGAAACTTAAACATAAATGTAACGTTTTTTCATTCAGAAAAAATGACGTCAACGACTGAAATGCAGAATGACGCAATGAAAGAGGTAGAGAGCAAAACAAAAGGAGCTTTGAGTCAACACATTAGTTAGAAGCAAAGCTCTCTGCAGAAGTATAAACACTTTGAACAGTTAGTCTCTCGAGTACACAGTGAAGCTCTCTTTGTTTATCATTTTACAAGTGTGTAAATGGAGGGGTGTCGTCAGCGTCACACAGAAAACGTACATGTTTAAAACACTGACTTAAGAGGGAAGTAGAAACACAAACCAACTAATTGAGTTTCAACAAATGTATTATTTTCTTCTGACATCAGAACGTGATCACTGGTGTGTCTCATAAAACATCTGGGAGAGACTCAGGTGAGATTTGCAGGAATATACAGCATGTGTGCTTAAAGGCCCTGTCACACATATCCGTATGACAGAAACTTATGCCGGCGCATACGAAATATCGGCAATAGGTTGATATAAATTACGGGTATGTTGTGATCGTTTGAAGGACGCAGATGTTACGCCGAACACGCCAGACATACACAGTTCCGTATGGCAGAAACATGCCGCCGTATATGAAAAGTAGCTAAATATGTGTCCAAATACGTCCAACTTTTCCACAGTGGTGTTGTAGCTGACGTATACATAACGAATACATAACAAATTATTATACGCATGTCAAACATTGATAGCGTATCACTTACCTATTTAAAACGTATCAGAGCGCCTGGCCAACGGAGCTGGAAAAGTGCCATCTGGTTTACGTCATGCTGATGCTGGAGAACGGCTAACATGCTGAACGCTAGCTGTACTGTAGAAACATGTTTAATAAGTTACTCCGTCGTCAGGCATCATCTTAACATAGGGTAGGAATAGGGTTATCTCGTTATCAATAAATTGGCTGTAGGATTCACCGTCAGCCGACATAGCCTTTATCTAACGTACCTCTAACGTAGTCACGTAGGTATTTACGTACTATATTTATGTAGGTAAGTATTCACGTATGTCTAACGTAACGTAACGTCTGCATAACTTATGAAACACACGTCGGGTACGTCCGGTAATTTTGAACATGCTCAAAACATCAGCGTTCAACAACGCAACCCAGCGTAACACAGTGAGCTCTTAACGAATACTACTTATACCTTACCTTATATCAATGTACACCAGCATGTTGCCGATATTTTGTATACGCCATATTTTTGTATACGTTATGCATTCGTTGGGCATTCGTCTGATACATTTTGTATTAGGAAGTGATGCGCTATCAATAGGTTCGATGAAAAGTTGGACGTATTTGGACTCTGACAAATTTTCGTATGCGCCGGCATACGTTTCTGTCATACGGATATGTGTGACAGGGCCTTAAGAAACAACCGACAGGGCCTTAACGTAGACATTTTGTGTTGTTAAAAAGATCTGTGCTCTTTTACTATTTTCATGTTTATTTTAATTTAGGAACATATTGAACTGAGTCAAAGGAATTACTATACACACTTTAGTATTCACTGTACGTGGGTATTAAAAGGATAACTTTAGACTTTCTTAATTTCTTCACTGTCATCTACTTTTCTACTTTTCAAATTTTTAACAACTTGATGATTTGTTAAATGTATTTAACAAGTTATCTTTCTTTTTAAAACCTGTGTAAATAAAGAAATTGTATTTGCTGCTGTAGCACAAGTAGAGGTTTTTCTGCAGATTTAACAGCTGGGATTCACCGAGACACAATATTTTGCTTCTGTTGTATTCAGTGTAACTCTCAAAAAATGTAATGATGTAAACAGCTAAAAATTACAACAAATAATTGTGTATAACAGAAAGAAGTAAAAACAGCTTGAATCAGATCTACAGAGCTCGTCTGATTTGTTCCACCAGAGGACAGTGTCTCACCACAGCAGTGTCTCACCTGGGTAATATGTAACAGTAAATGAAAATAAAACAGACGTGGTAACAAATCAAATATATACTTTGTAATCATTTTATAATTTTACAGTTTGCGATCATGTAGCTGTTGCTCCTACACAGTTAAATATAAGAAAGGTGACCTGTGCAAATCTGTGTGTGCTGTTTTTTAATCTTTCAGAATAAAATCCAAATAGCAAATAATAATAATATTTTATCTCAAGACGGAATTGAAAACGTTGACATAGATAATGTCTTCTACTCCATAAAACCTCAAAAAGTGAAATATTCAACCAACATTCACAATATTACCCAACATGGACTTCAGCTGTAGTCAACTAAACTAAGAAGTGGAAAGGCTTCATTCTCCAAATGTTTTTATTTATAACATATTAGAGAAGAGCTGTTCAGTTTCACTGATGTGAAACAAAGCGTCATTGCAGGAATAAGAGTCATTAAATTAAGTTGTATTTCCCTTTAAATCCTCCAGAGTCATTACAGCGACAGGTCATTACAGTTCACTTAACGTAATGTAACCTAATGTTCTGGCCCTGTAACTTCATACCTCTGCATAAGTACATCACACACACACACACGCACTTAACATCAGCTGGTCCTGCGGTCACATGATGAGGCTTGGTAGGACACACACACACACACACACACACACACACACACACACACACACACACACACACACACACACACACACACACACACACAGCAGTTTCAGGTTCCTTCTCTGGTTTCCTTGTATGGAAAGAGAGAGGGGCTGTGACTCTGAGTGAGAGAGAGAAATCTGATTCAGCAGGATCAAAGTTTTCTGATGTTCCTCTCCTCTCTCAGCGGTCTGACCACCACACGGCATCATGGGAAACCAGTCGGCTGCTTTAAAGCTTTAAAGATGCTTTTGCCCCGAAAAACAAAAGAAAATGTTGAAGTCGCCCTGAAACTACAGACCAGCTGGTTACTTCATCAGCAGTCCTATGGAAGATGACCTGTTACACTCAAACTCTCCATAGATATGAAAGAATGTATTACTTAACCCCTGCAGTACTGAACACATCACAGCAGACTATTTGTTTAATTTATTTCCATTGAAGACCTTGCGATGTTGAAAGAGTTTTGAACCATTATTCCTGACTAAATTAACTTTTGTCTTTGCTCTGCCTCAGAGTGCCTGGAGATTGTTTTCTGTGACCAATATTTCATAGGAGCTCATTTAAATGAATAATTCTTGCATCAGCTAACATGCAATAATACTATAAATGAAATTGACAGACGTTGTTCAGATCTTTGGATAAAATCAATGGAATTATAAATCTGTAATGACGGGGAAATAGCCAATTCTCAACATTCCCTGGTAATAAATTCTGCATCTTCTCATAATACATTTACACCTAAATCCTCTTTCCATTCAAATAAATTGTGTAGAGCGCTAATAATGAAATCAGACCAGATATTTTGAAGATATTACCTAAGTGCCAAAAACACTGCATTTAGATATGCTGAAAATTATTATCTAAAAATAAAGTGAAACAAAACTAAATGTTATGTAATGTTTGCCTCCCTATTGTCATCTAATTTTGAAGTTGTACAAGTGTATGGTTTAGTGTTGAAGTGTATAACTGTATATTTACTGCAACTTTTAAGAAGCCAAGCTGTGTGTTATGTGATTATAATTGAGTTTCACTACAGAAATAATGTGTGTGGAGCTTGTCATGACATGATCTGAGTTTCTTATACCATAACTCTGATTTGTTCTTCTCGTTGGCAGGAGAGTCTGACGAAGCAGACACAAGAAAATCTGCTCACCCTTCCACCGGCAGAAAATGTTTAAATAGATACGTGGAAGTATTAATAATACATCTAGAGTTCTTTGGTGTGCCGTAAGTCCCTTATTGTTCTCACATGTTTTGAAGTGTTAAATAATGAAAGGAGTCATTGTTGGTTTAATTCTGAAGAGATTTTAAAGGTGCGTTCCATACAGTGTTCATCCAGAGTCCTACTTATGAAGGCTCAAGCATATTTACAGAACATAGAGATATATACAGTCTTTATATAGAAAACAAAACTACTAACAAAAATAATCATCTTTTTTATAGCAGCAAAAAAAGAAGAAACTAAGAGAAATATGTATATTTACATCTTTTTTTTCAAATAACAAGGCATATTATATATAGTACACTGCGCATACTTGCTTTCCCATTCTTTAAGTATTCTTCTTGATTTAATCTCTGTGAGGATCAAAGTATATAGGCATCTCTCCTCCGTCATTAACACACAGTTCACCAGAGGCAGAGCCACACACACAAACACACACACTGAGTCTGGCCAGGTTGGACTAACTTTATGGTCGCCGCGCTGCTGCCACTGACTGCTGCCACTGACTGCTGCCACTGACGACTGCTGCCACTGACTGCTGCCACTGACTGCTCACCGCGTCACCACATTCATTCAATGATCAGGAAGGTGGAGCCAACATGGCTGCCACTGAAAAAGTGCAAAGGTCAAACTCTACATGTGTGGCTCTGCCTTACAATTCAAACAGAGACAAAAAAGGACATTTTCTAGATGAGTTAAATCACCAGAACAGAGACAATAAAGACTCGTAAATAACCTTTCGGTATTGCAGCCATCGATTCCAGAGTTCAGTGTAAACCAGGTGATTGCAAAGAACAGAGAACAAGAACCCAAAACAAACACTGAGATGACATTTTTAACACACTCTGGCTTTACATGTGAGTAGATCTGAGATGACTACTCTCTCATACACACTCACACGCACACACACCTGTAACATCTCCCGTAACAGCAAATAGAACAGCTTTAATTTTTTCTTTTGGAAACTAAGTGAAAAGTGTCCTTTATAGACAAGAAAGCTCAAAAAAATAAATATCAAAAGTTATTTGTTTTCTTCCTTTTGCAACACGCTTCTACTGTTTTTGTTTTTTCTTAACTTATTATGTGCAAGTTCTGTGCAATGTCAGGCTTGTCGAACATCAAAACAAAAATTATTTCTGCTGAAATCACTTCACATTCATTGACTTTGTTTTTAACATTTAAGTCACAAGATGGAATCAAAGGTAAGAACTCAATCTCCCAGCAGGCCATGCTGCTGTCTGAACATTCCAGAGTCTGCGGTAAATAATGGCTTGGGACATTAAGAACGAAAGAAAACTAAATTCAAAGATTTCCCACTACCTTGGAAAAGAAACACTCAAGTTGCACTTCAAGTATTTGAGGCCTGGAGTCTCTCGCCTGCACATTTACCAAAGAGTGTTGCTCATAAATGTGCAAACATTTTAGAAAGTCACAAGCTTGTTGAGCGTGTACTGACCCTAGACCGAGCACAATTCTTCAGCTTAAAGAGTACATGTTGGTTTTTCTTTACACATTTTAAAACAAAAACACACAAACATCCAGCCATGCATTAGGAAATACAAACCTGACCTATTAGGACAATAAAGAAAAGAGCTTGAGTGATTTGTACAGAGTCATACTTTGGTGTTCCACACATGCATATTGCTGTTGTCACATGCAAACCTCCCAAACCCCAAACTTTTTTTTATCTTTATGTTTGTCATTAAACTGAAGTTGTGTGTCCATTAGTTAATCCAGAATATTGTATTGCCCTAGTGGTTACAGAAGCCGTTCAAAACTCTGGCGTCTGTACCTCCTCGTCTTTTGTCATCCCTGCTTTTTATGTCCCAGCACCAAAGGGGTGATCAACCCAGAAAGGCAATACTCTCTCTCTACCCCGCTCTGGGACTGACCGAATGTACCTGAAATTATGGAAGGAATCTATTCTGTCAGCCATTCATCAGTGAGTGAATTCTCTTCTTAAAACCAAAAGTAAAAATAAGCTTCTCCGTTAAATGTTGTTATACACGCTAAAATAAGTTGTTCTTCCACCATTAAATGAACTCACTGCAATTTACATTTCGCTTCCTTTCAATTTGCATGTTTATGCTGATTGCGTTGAAAGGAAAACTGACCCAAATCCACAGCCTTTGACCCTGACAGATGTAGGGAAGAAACTCCCGGACTTCACCAGCACAAACAACCCTGCTCTGCCTACACGACCCTCACACAGCCCCTCCCCAGCTGATTAACAGACGCCATTATTGCCACAAAGGATCTGATTAGTCGGAAAACAAAAAAGACACAGTAAAATCTTAAACCGTTCATTTTTTCTTTCTTACTACAAGTATTTTGTATTTTTTTTTTTTACGTCCAGCATTGTCAGCTGTTGAAACATTCCTAGATTATTTAACCTTATCGGTCTACACTCAATATCATTCAGTAATAATACAAGTTTAGTTTCATTTTCCACACCTTGTGTATTTATTAAAATGTATTTGTGATTAGCACATTAATCTTATCACTGTGTATAAATGTTAACACGGTTGAAGTAACTCTAAAGCTAACCGTTGTACTTCCTCATCCACCATTAACATCTGATGCAGCATGGAGTATCTTTATTTTGTAATTTGGTCAAATTTTTCTTGATATTTTGTAGTTTTTCAGGAGGCAATGTTGGATTTTTTCCAAGTGAACTATCGGTAAAGTTCTAGTTTTCAAGACTATGTTGACTTTGATGTGATTAGAATTTTAAGTTTACAAGGACATTAAAACTTTTTAAAACGGCCTCCATTGTCTTATTTTAGATCAAGTTAAGACATGTATTTCCAAATTTGTAACATGTCAAATTTTGCTTAAGTTCAAACATTTAAAAGCATATTTTGGCATTTTGGGACGTACACAGATGAGAAGATCAATACCACTCAGTATGCTGAATATTTGAATATATTTTTTAAAATGAAAACATTTCTCCAGTCCTCCTCTTATCCCTCTATCCTCTTCTAAATATCCATTCAGCGTACAACACACAGATGTAATGAGCATTTAAAATACTATATTTTACTTATATTTGGCCCAGTACAGTGGAACCAAGACAACTAAACCAGGAGTAAGGCGTAAATCCTCCACCGAGGCTCACGTAATATAGGCTACTAGTTCCCAAGCCTAGAAGGTTTATTTTGCCTCTCTTATTATATATTTTTCTTTCAATATATCCAGGATCCATTCTAATATTCTTGTGTCCCATTCCAGACTCAAGAGGATTTAAAAACAAGGCTTTTCTAATTGAATGCTGTTTAACACTCTTTCAGACGATGGCTCAGCTAATGTCAGTTAGTGACAAACATTGTGCCAACTGCATTTTCAAAAAAACATTTTTCTTTTAGAGAGTATAAGTAGAGAGAGAGAGAACAACTCCACATCTGTCTTCTCTTCTTCTCTGGTGTTTGGTTTGTCTCTTCTCTGCTCCTCCAACATGCAGCATGTAGGCTAGTGTAGATTATTCAAAACAAACAGAAGCAGCATTCTGGGCCCTCAATAAATCATGAAAATAATATTTGGGATTGTAATGCCCTGTATACTGCACATATTGCATTTGCGCTCTGTATTCTTGACCTTCAATATACAAGCAACTTCTGAGCAGAGCATAGTGTCAACTTTGAAGGCTAAATTAAAGACTTTAGTACTCCAGCCATGTGGAGGAGGGTGAAAGAAACACACATTTGCAATCAATCCGGGGACTCAAGATCAAATATTTCCCCAAAGAACCAGGCTTTGGGCTCTTAGTTTCAGAAATGCCACTTCCAGAAGTCTATAGTCTTAAAGCTACTGTTGCAGAGTGCTGTAAATGTCCAGCAAATTCGAGTGAGTTATTGGGTTTATTTTGGTGAAAACGTCCGCAGACACAGACACTCTTGTCGATCTCGGCCACATCATCTTGGCAAAGATTTAATCGAGCCAATTCCACAGCGAGGAAGAACAATTTTCACCATTTTGGAACGATTGTAGCTTCCAGGAACTAATGTTCATCAACAACGTTCATTATTCATGTATTCATTCGATTGTGTTGACCCCAGATGAAGAGGTGTGCGTGTGTGTGTGTATGTATGTGTGTAAATCCCCTGAAGTTTCCTGTCCAGGTGGCTGCTCAGTAGTACCTCCTAGAGGCCCTGAGAAACAGAGACAACCTCTCCTTAAAACCGTGACCAATGGATTACTCACTTCTGGAAGACCCTGACAGATCAGATCAAATGTCCTTGAGGGCTAAGTGGATGGATTATCTATAATGGCTGAAACAGCACAGGGACCAGAATGCATTTTTTTTGTTGGGTGAGTTAGTCTGGTGCGACACTGGTCCCCACGTCAGATTTAGTTTTTCTTTAGTCTTCAGCAAATCAAGACACAGCGAATCAGAAAAGGTCTGTCAAAACAAGAACAGACACCAAGAGTGGACCAAACGTTCGCCAGCTGCCCTCCTCGATCGTTTAAAAAGTGAATTTAATTGTTTCTGCAGCAATGTGTCAGTTGACTTAAGCCAACCACTCACAGAGCAGACTCATTCTCCGTGTGGCAGGAAGTGGTGGAGGTGGTGGCCTTGCCCTTCTTGTTGAGTTTCAGGAAGCTAGGTTTCTCTGTCACCACGGTAACTGCCACTTCGTTGCTCTTGGAATTTTCCGGCTTTGTCAAAGACCGTTTCGAAGCTTTGGCCGATTCCCCGTTCCTGTCAATCATAATGAAAATCACAACTGTTAGAACTGTATTTTGGGCGTAAAGGGAAAATTTGACAGTTTGGAAAATATACTTATGCGCTTTCTTGCCAAGAGCCGGTTAGCTTAGTTTAGCATAACTACTGGAAACAGTCACAACAACTGAGCTTTAGAGGTGCTAGAAGGTGGATTTGTTACCTTTGTACATTCAGGTTAACTGTTTAACTGTTAAGTTAAGATAGCGTCATATTAATCGTAAAGACATGTGTCGTATGGTCCTTCTAAAAAAGTAATAAGTATATTTTCCTAAAATGTCAAACAATTTAATTTAATTACAGCAAATAATACCAGGCGGTATTCTCACCCGTGGTTTGGAGTTGGGTAAATGACCAGGAAGAGGGCGGTGAAGAATCCTAAGAGGGAGCCCCCAGAGGCCACCATGGGAATGACACGAACACTGCCAACAGCCTCCACTACAGCACCCAGAGCTGAGGCCACCAAGATCTGACTGATGTACACCTGTAAAATGACAAATGATTAAATAACAACATAGTCTTTTCAGCATGCTATAATATACATATAAGACAATGCGTCAAAGATTTCATTAGGCTATATGAACACTCACCTGGCAGGATAAGATAGCACAGTCGATGCCAAAGCCTCTTCGGGAGTTACCAGGACTGTGTCTGATGTACTGCAGGAGATACAGAGACAGTTACAGTTAATGAAAGCTACATATTGGAAAATATTAATTTAGGCTTTTGTTTTGTCTGTTAGTATGGGACTGAGCTAAATCATTTCTCTGGGGCAGTACACATTAGTTAACATCATACGGAAAAACTACTGGCCCAATTGTCATGAAACATGGTGGAAGGGTGTAGCATGGGCCAAGGAAGGAACCACTTAATTTTGAAACAGATCTGAATCACGGGGCAGACACACAAATAATCTTTCACTTATGGAAACGGCCTTGGTGGAGGTTTGTGCTCTCCGAGTGACCTTCTAGTTGTGATATAAGATGTGCAGTCTGCAGTCCCTGGACATTAACATTACATATTAAAGCAAACAAACACGTTTTTCTCAAGATTAATATGTCTGTACCTCTTTTATTTCGTGATACTGTCCCAGCAGAGCATACGGACAGTAGGAGATGCTCATCGAGATGATGCCCATGCTGCTGATCATCACCATGGAAACATACACATTAGGGAAGATTGCCATGACAGCAGTTCCTAGGGAGGAAAAAAAAAGGAGAATATTTACTTATTAGCTGCTCTGAATGATTTTGTTCTTATTTATGACTTTATGTGTGTATGTGGTTCATACCTATGGAAAATGCAAGCGTTCCCATGATGTAGATGACCTTAATGCTCAGGTCAAAGTTGTCAAGGTACTTCTGAAGGATAGCTGGAAAGGTAGATCAGTTTATTGGTTAGTACAGAGTTTAATGTCAAGACGAACGAAAGTGCACTTTACAGCCAGAGAGACAGTTAGCGACCGAATGAAAAAATGTGCATTCCTATGTTCTTGTGTTTACCTGAGCATGTAGCAGCAGTCATGGCATATATAACCAGTCCCCAGCATCCCATCTGAACTCCTTTGTTATAATCCTCCAACAAAGTAGAGTTAACAGGAGCCTGAGAAAGATAAAAACAGGGTTAGTTTTTATAACTGAGCTGTGGATTCACTAAGGTAGGGGCAGAGTTTCATTCAGCTTGAACCTGCTGTCGACAATGACACATGAAAATATCAGAATAAGAGACAAAGTCGAAAAGAAAAGAAAAGAAAAGGAGAAAGAGGAAACAAGACTGTTGAAAAGGTTTTTTACTTATTTTTTACAAATACCTAAACCAGCAATCATTTTGGATTTTTCACGAAAACACATTTACACACGGTTGAACAAATATCTGAAATGATGTTATTGGGTTTTGATTTATTTGTTTATGTCCTCAATTTTGGAGCTGTTTTCTAATACTTTAGATAACACAGATGATGTAATGCGTATGTAAAAATGATTAATTTCGTTATGTTTTGTATTGTTCTTCTCTTTCTGAAGCCTTCACGCCAATAATTGAACTTAAGGGGAATGTCTGTGTTTGTTTAAATGCTGTTTCACGTACGGTGGGATCTCCATGATAGATAACTTGTCCCATGAAGTCAGTGAAGAAGACGGCTTCAGCAATGATGGAAAACCAGGTGAGCAGGTGACAGGCACACAGACGCAGCAGCTCCGGAGGCATCTTCAGCATGGAGAGCCAAAGCAGACGCACGGTGGTCTCAACCTAAAGACAGGAGACAAGATCAGACGATATCCACCTAAACAGAGACACTTAACGTAACGGAAAGAAATGAAGGGTCTAGATTGTTTTCATGATTACAGGTGAGTAAATTCCTCCTCACCTCTCCCTCTTCACTATCTGTTTCTCCGCTGGAGGAGTTGGTGTTTCCGCTGCGGTGCCTGTTGCTCTGTCTGTGCCTCCTCCTGTGTCTGGCCTCCACTTCGTACAGGTCATTCATGCTGCGAGACGGCTTGATGAGATAAGCGGCGTGGGCCCGGCGGTAGCGTTGGCTCCCCACTCGACCGTAGTAGGAGAAGGTGCAGGACGGCTGGCGGTAGAAGATGTGACGGTGACGTGACTGTCGCATAGGGGCTCCAGTACTGGCAGCTGGAACAAGAGACAGATTACAGATTAACATTCAGTGACTTGGGTCTTGGATTTGGGCCTTGGATCAGCCCCTAGATATGCTGCTATAGGCTTAGACTGCCGGGGGACACCTCCCTGCTCTCCTTCTCTTCCTCTCTCCTCCCCTCCCTCTCTTCTTCTCTCTCTCTATCTGTATGCATTTATGTAAATGTATGTTACTAACACAGCATCCGGGGTATCATCCCCGGAGTTTCTGTGTCTCTCATGTGGCAGGTTGCCACTGATAAAGTTTACGTCAGGATCATGAATCGTGGCTGCGCCTGCTGCCCTGGTCCTGCTGGACACCGGGAAGCCTTATTGACATTTTCCTGGATTCATCCAAACTTTCTCTTTTCCAACACAACATCATTTCTGTCAAATGTTGTATTTGTACTATGTTGTTTATCCTGTACACACGATATCTATTGCACGTCTGTCCGTCCTGGGAGAGGGATCCCTCCTCAGTTGCTCTCCCTGAGGTTTCTTCCATTTTTCCCCCTTTAATTATGGGGTTTCTTTTAGGAAGTTTTTCCTTGTGCGATGCGAGGGTCTAAGGACAGAGGGTGTCGTAACCTGTACAGTCTGTAAAGCACACTGAGACAAATGTATAATTTGTGATATTGGGCTATATAAATACACTTGATTTGATTTTATTTGATTTTATTTTATTTGATTTGATTTGATTTGATTTGATTTGACAGTTTATAGGTTAGGATAGGTGAAGACATCTCCAATCCCCTTTAGGGTTGCCCTAAAGTACACTTTTGTCGTGGCTTTAAAAGACCTCTCACTTAAAAATAACCAATTAAATATTTCAAATGTGTTTCTGTAATCATTAGGATTAATTCAATATAAAGTCCCAAACAAGTAGTATAAATAATGTTAAAGTATTCTATAATAGCAGTTAAAATAGAAATACATAAAAACTGTATAATTGATTAATAATTAAGATTTCTATAAAAAAATATTTATTTGATCAGAGTGAAATATAACATGAGAATACCAACCTTTGACCATTCCAACGCGATGAGCCTGTCCTTTAGAGCTCAGCTTGTTCGTGCTAGCTCTATCAGGATTAGTGACGCTGGCTAACAGCCGTCCATTCAGTGTCCGCTGCTCATTGAGCTGGTTGTTCAGCAACGCCTCCTGACCGTCATCATTTTCCATTTCCTGCAAGAAAGCCGAGAGGCGGGAAATCCTGGGGGTGGTAGTGTTTGTTTGGTGTTTGTTGGTTTGGAGCAGGTCCTGGCTTCCTGCGCTGCTGCTGCGTCTGATGTTGCCGAACCGAGGTGGCGGAGTGCTGCGATTGGGATTGAATAAATTACCAGTCGTAGGAGGCGAGCTGTGATAGGATGAGAGGCGGTCAGCAAAGATGGACGGCTCTAGGTGGCACAGGAACAATGCATCGTGGTCCAGGTGATTGAGAGTGGAGTCTGCCATGGCGAGAACACTGTCACTTTTACCTGAAGACAGACGAGGAGATGGCCGATTAGTTTATATGTGATGAATTCAGAGAAAATGGCAAAGTCCGAAATTCTATAATATTATGCTATTTGGTACGCTAAAACAGTACATGAGATTTATTTGTATCTCCGAAACAAAAGTATGAAACAAAATATACGCAAATTGCATACTTTTTTGGGTGAAATATTACAGTACGCAAACGCTGGACACTATGGCGGCATAAATATCTCACAATGCAATGCAGTAGTGATGACAACGTTCATAACAGTCAATGGCCGACAGCGACCGAAGCATCATTTATTTATTTTACGTTAGATTTGTAGTGTTTCAAATTGTCTGATTGATTCGGTTGGCTCTGCTTTTTGTTTTATTTTCTCAATGCTTCATCTGTATGAGCGTGAATCTGATGTTTTCTTTTCATACTTTGGATAAATAAAAAAGGTGGTTTCCTAGCAACACATTTCTAAAAAGACAGAGCAAGCTGCCTTTTTAAAAAAATGTAGGCTTCTACAAAAAAAAGGCAGTGAGGTGCCTCACTTTTTGCAACCTGTAAAAGGAGCTCTGGTTGTTCAGGTCTTAAGAAACTGTTATGCATCTAAGTGTCACCGGAAACAACGATATTCACATCCCACAACTTTTCCAAATTTCTTTGGATTTGAAAGGGAAAAGTGTCATTTAGATTCAGCTAAATAAGCAAGTCTGTGAACTTACTTCTCACAAGCTCCATCTCTAGAAAGTCCATGTCCATATCTCCACGCTCTGACAGGTCGTCCCCGTAGGGGTCATAGAGGTCGTAGCTGTCTATCGTTTCATCCTCTCCAATCAATTCCAGCTTGGGGGCGAGAAGTCCAGTCCTGCCATTGGCCAAAGATTGCGGTTTGGTGCGATCTGGACTCTCCTGGTAGGGGGCAGAAAACCAAAGTCTTAGGGTTTTTTTTTTTTTTTTTTTACTCAAATTTAATTTTACAGTGCGCACACACACACACTCACACTCACACACACACTCTCACACACACACACACACACACACACACACACACACACTGTACCTGGTCCAGCCTGTCATGTTGGGGCGAGTAATGCTGCTCCTCAATGCTGAAGAGATGTAACACCACAGAGACGGAGAAGAGGATGGCAGCGAAGAAGAAGAGGATCTGCTCCTGAGACTTGAAGGCTGCTCCAAGGAAAGTGTGCGTCCAGTCTAAACCTCCAAGGGCGTAGCCGACCGCGCCACCAAGACCTGTCCACATGGACAAAAGTTTAGCGACAGAAGCAGGAGAGGATTGTGTCTGATCTCATTTTCTCTCTCAGTGCTAGTTTATGTTTTGTTTTTATATGTTTTAGACATATTATATCTGTTGTTATTGGAAGGACCACAAATTATATTATTATGATATTATATATTTATGTGCATTAAACCTACCATTGGCATGTTTAAACCCTGTAAAAGTTATGTGTGTGTCAGATGTTATCAGTACCTGCTGAGGCAGCGTGGATGTTGAGCGCCATGTCTTGTTCGTCGGTGTTCGCCACGTCTAGCAGGTACGCTCTGATTGGTCCCTCGGTTGCGTCAGCACTAAAGTCCAACACCACCACTCCCAGCACAGTAAGAACAATTCCTATCGGTTGTCTCCCCTGCTCGTCACCCATCGACAAACCTAACAGAAAAAGACATAAATGGACAAAAGGTTTTAATTATAAAATATATTATATATATATATATATATATATATATATATATAATATATTATAAAACTAACAAACTGACAATTAAAGCTGTTTGATAACAGAAAGAGATGTGGAAGGCAGACCACATGTGATACATCCGAAACCTTTTATTTGATCAAAAAGATCATTCTTCTTGTAACATAAGCATTTTTAGACGTTTATATTTAAAACATGTGATAGACGTAGGCTTGGGAATTGTTCACCCGAAATACAACATAGAACAAATATTTCCCACCAAACATTAATATTAATAGCACCAAACATTAATATTAATAGCACATGTACAAAAATAATAAATATGTGTAATTGTTTTAACAATATTAAAGTAGGACATTTCTAAAAGGAACATCTGAAATTGTTACACTGATGTGACCCTGGTCAGAGCTGCACATGTGATCAATCGGTGATTAGTGAGTCGAACAACACAAACAAAAAGACATATACAAATGGGTCACTGCACATTTCCCATACTGCTTTGCATGATGTGTGTAACCTTGTGTGTCTCATTTCATTTGTGACCTGGTCCTGCCCTCGCACCGCTCGAGGGCCTAAGGGTGAAATTGTATGAATGTATTAAACAACATGGGACATGGGAAAGCTTTAGTAGCCTATGAGTGCATGTGTGTGTGTGTGTGTGACAGAAAAAGAGAGAGGGAGAGAGGGAGCACAGCGTGACGCAGCATGACTTTACAAAATGATATCAATTAAACGTCGGGGAAACAAACGTCCATAGAAAGAACAGCAGTGTGAGTGTGTGAGTGTTAGTGTGTGTACGGTGGGGGACAATGGAGAAGCACTACTCACTAGCCAGGCAGACAGACAGGAAGTGAATTGTGATTGGTGGAAAGGGGGAAGCAAACAGGAAGCATTTCCCTGTGAACTGCCTGCTCCTGTGTTCCCATGTCAACACACACACACACACACACACACACACACACACACACACACACACACACACACACACACACACACACACACACTCAGGTTACCACAGTTTTCCCATGTCACCCTGTGTTATTCACACACATTCATATATATACACAACCATGGAAACGTACACTTTCTCTTATTCTCTTGTTTCTCCCACACAGATACAGGTCACTGGTCTTTTCCCATTTTAACCCTTCTGGCAAGGTGCTCACACACAACCACACAACCACACACACACACCCCGGTGCCCTAAAACGACCTGAGTGCCAACCTCTGTGCAGAAGAATTGAATAGAAGTGAATAGAATCTGCTGACAGAAAACAGTTCACACAGCTCTTTTTCTTGTTCTTGCACCTTTGACAATTCATTTTACTTTGTCTCGGCTATTGTTACACTGGAAAGTTTCACGCATTTGGTCCGTATTTTAACATGGATCTGGTACACTCTATTAGCGCAACAATTAGTCGATGCACAGAAAAAATATCTATTTTGATGAGAATAATCATTAGTTTCAGCCCGAAGTGGGTTGGATGCACCAATATGGTAATTTAAGACTGTTGTGGGCAATATTAAGGTGGTACCCGATAACAGTACACTTCCTATGATTTTTGTAAAACAAATTGTAGAACATTAGAAGAGCCATAATTATGACATTCTTTGTTACAGTGTCTAACAGTAACACTGTAATACTTTCCATGTTTATACATTGTGCTATTTTAAGAAAAGGCTTCTCATTATAAAACGTAATTATATACTTAAATTAAATTATACAAGGACAATAAATCAAGATACTATATTAGCGACTGATAAATCAATCGTACATCCCTACAATTCAGATCACAAGGGCAATCGTAATTGAGCACAAGCGTCCTGTACACCAATTAATCAATAATAATGAAAACTCCAATAAAGCCTCATGTGGTTGACTTCCTTTTGCCTGATTTGACTTGGATTTAAATTCGTAAGCCACAACTTCAAAACTGAAAAGAATGGCAACAGACTTTTAAAACTCAAAATTATAATGGTATATTTAAGATTTCACGTGTGCACAAGAAGGATGTAATGATAAATATGTGAGGTCTAAACCAGCTTAAACGTTTGTCAGCGTCAATAAATTCAACGACACGCTGATGACACACTGATGATCATGCTGCTGTTGTCGCTCTGTGTGTGTATGTTTACATGTGTTTAGAAAGCCATGGTTAATGACATTACAAGTCGCCGATGTATTAGACCAGGGATCAATATCTGTGTGGCATGATTGACAACTGATCCATTTGATTGATTGGATTGGTTGAACGTGTCCTTGGAATGACATTTGGATGACGTAATAAGCTGCGGGTCAGACTGAGCGTAACGTCAGTCTCTGTACGGGGACAAGAATCTAGGGGAAGCTAAACCTGCATAAATAAGATGTAAAGAAACCGTATAAATTCTCAAGGCGTCTTCAGAGAGTGGGTGGTACCTGAAGCACATTTAGGCTATAAGGGGTGTCCCGTCCAGACTGTACTGATTGTAGCCAGGCGAAGGCTCAAACTCATTTATTTTGCGATGCAGTAACAGGATTCAGTGACAGTTCCCTAGTTCTCTCCTCCACCCTGACACACATACTTTACGTATATTTAACTTCACATTTAAGGAATATGAATGAAACACCCACCTATCAGCGATCCATTCAGAAACAGTGCTACTCCAATCAGTGTCCCGATACAGAGAGCCAGGATGAACGGTCTCCTCCGGCCCCATCGCAGAGTGCAGCGGTCGCTGGCAGAGCCGATCAGCGGAGTGAACATGAGGCCGAGGACCGGACTGAGGAACCATGTCAGACTGTAGTACTGCTCTGGAAGCCCTGCACACAGACAGAGAGACAGACAGATATGTGTTACAGACACAGAAGTGTGAACTCTTAATCCAGGGATTTTCAGCCACATTGAGACCGATGCCTAAATATAACCAATAAACAACTAAGATTTGACCATGAAGTTTTTCTGTCATCCACAAGGGGGTGCAAGTAACATCCAAATTGTAGGAGTGAGAGGCATCAATTTTTACTTGAATGGTTTTAATTCAATTTAATTATTTTTGATATATTTTATATATATATATATTTTGAATCAGACTTTAAGATAAAAACAACAGTATGATGTTATTGTATTTTTTTCTTCATTTCCTTCTTTCTTTGATAGGGACAATAAACACATCTGCACCAGATATAATGTTCATCTGTAGTCTGTCAGCAGAGGCCACCAGTGACTCGCAGGTTGGCGTAGTCAGTTTTTATGTTTCTACCAAAGCAAAACTTCAGATTAATCACTGTGTGGCTAATAAATGGAATTAGCTGTGACAGGTTTATATGTAGCTGACTGGTTAAAAGACAGCGTTGTTCACTTTAAGCAAGCAAAATTAAATATCCGGCTGTAGTGATCTTAATTTGAACATAATTTATAATTGTTGTTAACTGAAGAGAGTGGGGAGCACTGACATAAAAAGTAATTTTTGTATCCGCCCCGTGATTCGGATCTGCTCCAAAATGTAATGGGTTCTTCCTTAGCCCATGCTCCCCCCTTTCCACCAAATGTAATACAATTGGGACGTTAGTTTTCCTGTAATCCTGCTGACAGACAGACAAACTTAACACAGGAACCAGACATCACAGTCTCTGGAAAAAAAAAACTACAGATCGTGTTTAAGTTTAAATACCTTGGCATCACTAATCGACTTAAATCTGTCCTTCATGTCGCATGTTAAAAAGGTGGCACGAAATGTTAGATTCAACCTCGTTCATTTCTAATTTACAAGGAACTGCATGTCCACCAATGCTGCCAAAATGTTCATGACCGCAATGATCGTCCCACACATCACGCACTGTCTGTTTGTACATTCTACTAGTTTTAGTATAATCTTCTAAGGTGGGCAAACATTGTTGAATACGGTAGACTGTGTCTCGTCTTCAAGATATTACACAATATGGCTCGTCCACCACTCCGTACTTACATCACATTAAAAACCAGCCGAACCATTAGAGACAACATCTAGGGGAGATTGTCTTATTGTCTTATATGTCTTAATATCCACAATTCACCAGGACTAAGAATGTGTTGTTATGCTATTTCTTCTTTGTTGTCATGCTATTGTTGATTGTGTGTGTTATAAGAGCTGTCTTTCTTGTTATTTCTTGTAGTGCAGGCTCTTTTTGTATCTGGATATCTATTCATTGCTTTTATCTGTTGATTATATTTTCTATGTGTTTATTCCTAAATACATAGCAGCATAAATTAACCGCTGTGTTTGTGTTGTCGCTTCAGTTACTCAAGCGTTGACCTGAGGCTGACTTTTCCCAACTGAAAACAAACGCAAAGGGAAAAGGAGAAACAAACAGAGGTTTTAACTCAGAATTATTGAACGTCTATGTGTGAACATTCACCATGGATTATCACACAAAGGACCTGTGTGCTGGTTAGCTGCTCAGTTATCAACTTTCTTGGGCTTTTGTGAGAAACAGAAAGAAACTTCACAAACAGTAGTTTGGCGATGGGCTCATAAATGCATTTTGACAGAAATGTAATTTGATGTCATTTCTCACTGCTAGGACTTAAATATATTCATTAAAACTTATGAACTTGGAAACTGGAGTTCATAAACAGTAACTGAAAGTGATGCGGGCTAATAGCTAAAACATACAAATAGAAAAAATAACCTCTCTTTTTGTGAAAGACTATTTTTTATTTGTCAGAGGAAAGTGTAGAAATGGGGGAGAGGGGGAAGGGATTGACATGCAAAAAAGGTCCCAAGGTCAGATTTGAACCCAGGACGTTGCGGTTATGTGTCATGCGCTTTAACCATACGACAAACAAGGCCCTCCACATAACCTCTTTTAAAGCCTCTATTGAGCATTAAAAATATTAAAGAATATCCACAATCTGAAATGAATGAATTGCACTTGACCTTAAACTACTCTACACTGTTATGTGCATGTGACTTTTTTTACTGAGCACACATTTTATTATTTGAGCTTTAACTGCCGGAAACAAGGTGAGGATTAAAAACACACAAGCCGCATGACAGGTTCTCAAATGGAAAAATGGAAATAACTATGTATCTTTAGCTGACACACAGACACACCCAGGATGCAAAAACACGGCTCAGTACACAAGCTGTCAATAGCCTTTAATATTACCAGAGTAATACCCACAAATCTGTCATCAACCAAATCTGTCATCAACCAAACCAGTTCTTAATTAATTCCTCAGTCAGGGCAGGAGACACACGCTTTAAATTTTATAGAATCGGACAGATGAAACCCTTTTGTTAATGGTCACACATGCAGAAACTTTGCACACAGCACACACAGTGAAATTTCTTCTCTGCTTTTAACCCATCCTAGTACCAGGAGTCTACTACTAGGAGCAGTGGGCAGCTCATAGGACAGCGCCCGGGGAGCAATGGGAGTGAGGGGGGAAGGGGGATGTCCAGTGCCTTGCTCAAGGGCACCACGGCAGGGCAGGAGGTGAAGTGGGACCTCTCCAAGTAGCAGTCACACTCCATTTTTTTAGGTCGGGTCGGTGACTTAAACCAGCAACCCTACGGCTCACAGCCTACAACTTTAACAAACTTACTCACATCATCAGAGACACCATTTACCTTTGAAAAATCAAAAAATATTGGATTATTTTTCATATTTGACAGTTAAATACTGATTATAATAAACTAATTATAACTGAGCCTGGATTTGGTATTGACATTGTCAAATACTTTCTTGCAGAACGCCCCAACATCAGCAGGTTTGCCTAATTTGAATGACAAAGTGTCGTCAGCCAATCAGGGCCTAGTGCGGTGGCAGTTGTACACCTGTTACAGTAAAGTAGTTAAAGCCAGTGGGTGAGCAAAAGCTGATTCATATCTGAGTCAAATCTATGGGTGTTTTCAAAAAACAAAGGCAAGGACAAATATAAAGAATATACTGTATGTATATCGGCCAAAGGGGTTAACTTGTGGAATGTTTGTGACAATGAATTAAGAATGTGTAGTTCACTTAATGCAAATAAATAAAAAGTTTAAAAATAAGGTGGTAAACGCATATAAAACGGAGCTATGATTATTATTATGTATGAAACGTTTGGAGCTCGGTCTATGGTTGAGCTGCTGAGAGGAAGAAGGAGGAGATGAGAAGGAGGCAGACGGTCTTCTAGCTGAGTGAAGTCAGCTGAATCAGAGATAATCAAATCAGGACTTTATCATCGTCTCACTGTCAACCTGACGCTTAATTAAATGCCATTATCCTTTGCATACAGAGAAAAGAAAGACAGACACTGAAAGTATCTTCTCATGGAGCCCGTCTGATTATGACTCCAGCCTCCTCAAATAATTATCTGCTTAAAGTTTGGCAAATACAGCTTTGAACAAAATTGAGAGGTTTAAGTATGCCTCAAACAAAGTGGTGAAAATGAGAGAATATATATATTAATGTATTGTATTTAAATGGGGCAATGCCCATTGTATTTATTGCACCAGATATCTAGAGGCTAATTTGGGCAGGGGCCACCAGGTTAAGGCAGAAAAAGATTTATTAACCGTCCAAAACACTTCTGGCAGTGAACACTTTACATCCGACCATACTGTAGCTCAAAGGAATTAATATGTATTCTTTATTAAAAACGTTTATTTTATCAAATCTTAATCAGTGGTTGATTAATTCACAGATTTCGGCGGTGTATTTCTCATCTCACATTTCTAAAAAGGTTTTTGTGTGTTTGTTTCCTTCTGTGTAAAAAGCTAAAGTTGACCTTCAAACGATTTCAAGCCATAATCCCAGCTGATTTTTTATTAAATCTATTGTAATCACAAAGGAGGAGAGACAGTGGGTTACCTATTACTGCAGATCAATATGAGGAAGATGCCACTGATATTACATTCCTCAGAGAGCAGAAGAAGAGATGGAAAGACGGAAGAAAGCTGGAGAGCGAGAGCGAGTTGATGGCAGCGAACTTGATTGAGATGATAATAGGCTATTATTAATTTTAAATGCATTTTCATTTACACACCTCTGTAATCACACGAACATCAATAACTGAGTGCCATGATATCTAATTATCAAGACCTTTTGTAAACTGTCCCCACCTCCTGCAGAGAGCAATTAGGAGACCTTTAGATCTGGTAAGTTTCTGAATATAGAGTCTGAGGTGTGACGTAGTTGCTGACTGACGCACTACATCCAGGACAGCCTATAAGAAGAGACACAAAGCTCATTTGGTTTGCAAATTCAGGGAAATGAATGACTCAACACAGCCGGCGTCCTTGAGTGTGATGTTGTCAGCATGTGAGATTTTCAGAGACTCGCTGTTGCAAACATTTCTCTATGGCACAAATTATGGTCTGTAGAGCTCTCACAGACCGTGACGCAGTTGTTTAAGTCACCAACATGATTTCTAATGATAAACTTGTACTGCATCATTAAAAAGTGCTAAATTACAACTCTTTCATTTTGAGATTAAGCTGGGTATTTTCCCATCTGTTTAAATGATGTCATTGGAGGCAGACACCTTTGCAGAATATGGTAGACAAAATGCTTGGTGTGCCAGGCCTGAATGTAACATTGACAAGCAGAAGCACTTCACGCCTTTAACTCCCTCTGAATCCCAAGCATCGATTTTATTGCTGTAGGATTTTTTTTCTCCCTTTAAAACTGTTTCAGCAAGCGTCTGATCAGAACAATGATGACTTCTTTTTTTTAGAGGATTTTGTGAAAACGTTGCAAAATTGCATTATCGGAATTATATTTTTATATTATATTATACGTTTTCTATCACTAAACATATTTCGAACAAACGAAAAAAATTGGTCCAAAACAAAGAGCTGTGGGGCCAGTGGGATATTTAACCTAAATGTAGGGACACAAGTCTGCCAGGAACACAGGTAAGTTCAATATGAGGTGTTTTACAAGATAAGTATGCACGCCAGGCACTCATGTTTTTTTTTAAAGATTATTTTTTGCCTTTATTATTAGTTAGTCGATAGTAGAGAAAGGACAAGAAACATGGAGAGAGACACTCATGCAGATACATGGTGTACATCTTGGAGCACTAGCATTGTGTCACATTCACGCTTTCTTTGCCCTCATTTGTAACTTTATAGGTCTTGCACAACTGTCGACCTCTGTGTTTCTCATGAGCGGGCCGTAAACAAGGCTTGACCCCTGTCGTCGTCGTGACCAGGTCTTGGGAACCCTGTCACCATGGTGACTCCATCACCTTCACTTCCTGGCTCCTAATATCGCTGTGTCATTCACACATGGCTTCCTGTTGTGGGGTTTGTTTAAACTAAAGAAAGCTTTGTTTCTCTTACATTTATTTTTATTCCCCCCTTTCTGTCTGTCACACACACACACACACGCACACGCACACGCACACGCACACGCACACACAAATAAGCATACCGCATACAAAAGGCACATACACAATACCTGATAAAAGTCAAACAGTGGCACAGCCATAAAGAAGGCGACAAAGCAGCAGATAGGAATCTGTCTGTCTGTAGGTTTGTCAACATCAAAACAGGAAAACAGTTTCTATTAAACAGTTCCTACCCACAAAACACACACACACACACACACACACACACACACACACACACACACACACACACAAACGATACAGTTAAAACACACCTAATACATAAAGACATGTCTCTGTTCCCACACACACAGACACACACACACACACACACACACACACACACACACACACAGTACAGACTCACCTACTATAATAATAGCTGAGTTCCCACACACTTTTGGTACTGTAGGTACAAACACACACATACACACACAGCGAACAATACTGGGAGAATCAAGAGGCAGGAAGTATTTCAGAAAGAGAGAAAAAGAAATGAGTGGAGTGAAGAGACAGGGAGGGAGGAAATAGAGAAAGGAGGAGTGTGAGAAGGGATTAAGATGAAAGACATTAAAAAAGAGAGGACAAGGTGAGAGAATGAGGGAGGAAACGTGGAGGACAGAGAGGGAGAAAACCGGAAGGATGGAGAAACAGACTAAAAGCAGTTCCTATTGAAGCCGGCAGACGGCTGTGAGAGCTGTTGATTGATTGTGGGAAAGAAAAATGTACAATCTGCTCCATCTATCATCAAAGCGCTCATTTTACTATGCACATTTCCCACACACACACACACACACACACACACACACACACACACACACACACACACACACACAATATGAAGTCCGATGTGTGACTGTTGGGAGTACAGACTGCCCATTCATCACAACTTCTGTCTGTATGTGTGTTTCTTTATAGACTTTATAGTTTGTTTAATCTGGGGGGAGTCTTTTCAAAATAAAATAAAAGTGATAGAACGAGAAATTCCTCAGATATTGTGTTTTTAAAACAATGAAACACAAGGAAATATGCTTTACGGAATCACAGGACCCAGAATTTGATGTTGAACAAAACAAAACAAATTCAAACGAATGATGCCCACTGTTTCCTTCTTTAAAGTCTGAGATCCGTTGATAAATAAATACTATGAGACCTCCTACCGAAGCTTAAAATATTCTCAACAGTCCGCTCCTTGTTTTCAGAAAGTCCTGAATAAGGACTACTGTGTTTCTGTTTTTTTGCACTTTGCACTACAATTTGTTTTGAAATTATTTCCTGAAGCTACATGAAGCTTGGGGAAAAAAAGTTGTAGAGAGTGTTCTCTGTAATCTGCTGTTCTGGAAATGATTTACTACATAAAAACATGTTTTTAACTGTCGTAAACATAAATCTTACATAAATGTTAATATTGTATTCTACCTATCCAGCATACTTTTGATTAAGAATGGTTTATATAATTTGTTTATATCATTTTCTTTTCTTATTTTTACTGTATTTAATAACATATTTTTATCACATTTTATTGTTTAATCACTTATGTTATTGTATAACTGTATTCTTTTTTATTGTTATTTTATTCATCATTTCATGCTGTTTTACTCGGTTTATTTTAATTCATTTTAATACTTGTTTACATTTTTATTGTCTGGCATGCATTGATCTCAAATTGTAAAATTGTTGAATAGTTTTTTCAGTTGTTTTCACTTGTTCTGTTTTGTTTTCTGCTTGTCAGTCATACTGTCTGAGTATCTGAAGCCTTTTATAGCTTTTTCTTATTTGCCATTAGCTCCATTGTTGTTTGAAAACTACAAAACAACACATTAATGAGTCACAGCGTTTCACTGAGCGACATGTTCATTTCATTACCATGAACATGAGCACTTTATTTTCAGTCAATGCTGCAGCCTCGTGCTGCCGTTAACACTTACTTTTGCACTGAATGTGTATTAATCCACTCCTGAAAATAGTTCCCTACACATGCACTATTTGCTTGTGTGAAAAACGACAGTGCCAAGCTGTTTTAGGAAATGACTGATTTGTGAGCTGCTTTTGAAGATTTGCACATTCCGTAGGAACAAGCCTGAGGCTTTAATCCATTTTCTGCTTAATCTTTCCTCCTTACTGCACACCTGCTTCGTCCAACATGTAACTTTAATTACACAGCGAGTACAAATTCACCTTTAAAAGCTCTAATAATGATGCCCTGAGGGATGCATCTTTTCTTTAACCCCTCCATTCATAGCTCTGAGTTTTCTACTTCACCTCTCGTGATGATAATAATGTTATGTCCATCCTGTAAACAAAACCTATCAGCGCTGTATCCCCATGTCTACACTTCTCCATCCCACTCTTCCAAACTAAAGTCCAATATTTCCTTCAAGCTCCTATAAACTCCAAACTGAAATCAAACAATCTGACTACCACAACAAACATCAACCTCCTTCTCTCCTTCTTTCCCTTTATCTCTCCTCTCTCTCAGTTCACATCCCTCCCATTCCTATTCTCCCATAAACACAAAACAATTCTTTCATATCCTTAGCTGGCGTGAGAAAACCACAAGAAAAATGACAAGCGTCCTGAAAAGAGCCGGAGAAATGGTGTGAAAGTGAGAGTGGGACAGAGGTCACGAAGGGGACAAAGTGGGCAGGAAGGAAGGAGGGTGAAAGCGAGAGAGTGAGGGACGGAGAGCAGGAGGAAAGGAAAGGAAATGAGGAAGCAGGTGTTTTGGATTAAACAAAACATGTGAACTGAGGCAGGTGTAACATTCGGAGAGGACGAAGGAAAGCAGAGAAATGCCACAGATGGACTTTGGGAGCAGATTTGAAAAATTAACATCAATATTCTATAATTGATAAGCGTCTGGTTGTAGGTTTTATGCCAACACTTGCTAAAGGCTGTAGGCCCATTTGTGTCTCTGCAGCTAACTAGATCGCTTTTACTACTTTAATACTTCGATCAGGTGTTTGAGTTTTGATCTCTGATGCAGTTAAAGGTTACATCAGCAATATTTGTGAACAAAGGAAACCATATAATAATATTTTTGATTATCAGCTTTTCAAATATGCATGAGGGTGTATCTCAAATGTATATGGTCAAAAGATTCCAGATTGGGGTGTGTTTGTTGGCATTTAATGTTACTGTTTTAAGCACCTTCTGAGGACATTGTTGTTTTTGTGCCTAATTTAAATCATCTCTGATGATCTGTGTAAAACAAAAAGCTGCATTAACGCGCTGTGATTCAAAGTTGTAAAACAATAAAACATTAGACAACAACAAATTAATTTTATAGGCACTGTTGGGCTAACAGCTTTATAACTAACACAGAACGTCCTGCAGATATTTGTGAAACCTAGTGACACAAAAGCTGCTGAAATAAAAGCTAATAAAAAAAGGTACCAGCTTGTGCTAACTGCAAATTTCAGCCGTCACACACACACACGCACACACACACACACACACACACACACACACACACACACACACACACACACACACACACACATCATTAACAAAGTGCCTAGAAGAGAGAAATACTGAACGATGTATGACTCTCTGATGAAAACAAAATGCCAATCTATTAAATACAGGAAGGAGAATAGTCCTGGTTAAAAACATCTTAAGATGAGAATTAATGTTATTTAAATTGTTTACATTTAGAAATGATTGTGGAATAAGAACTTAACCCCAGTTTATCTTGTTTAATATTTTGGATTTTTATTCTGACTTTTATTCTCAAATGTTTACTGTAAAGCTCTTGAAAGGTGTGATATAAGTTAAGGTGTTATTAATATGAATGTCTGTGTGTATCCTGGCAAATTGTTAATGTCAGTCTTTAAAGGACACGGAGGATGGGCTTTACTTTGCACACACACACACACACACACACACGCAAACACACACACACACACACACACACACACACACACACACACACACACACACACACACTGCTTTATATTGAGTGGAAACTGGTGTAAGAGTCAATTCAGCTCGCTTAACACAAAACATGGTGGTTGTTATCCACTAAATG